>NC_080540.1:142624040-142927070 GCF_028640845.1 Ahaetulla prasina
TCAACTAAATTAAAACGAATTCCTCCCAACACAAATTCCTCAGTCCTATCGCAAACCTTGGTCCAAATAGGCAAAGTGCCAAAGCCTTTCTTGGCAAATGTTCAGAAGTCACAAAAATAAATGCAAGCCATAGACGAAGCAGAAGACAAAGCTACCAATGTTGTTTTCCAGTGAAGCCCGAACGCCATTGCTGGTCTGTTTTAAGCCTTATGGGAGGGTCCAATCATCTCTTGGCCCTACTCCTGAGTTGTCCTTTTTGCTTGAGCTGCTCTTGCCTTCTGGCAGCTCTTCTCATGCGTGCATTAGGAACAGGCTCCTCCTGTTCCACTGCCTCACTACTGTCAGGCTCTGGAGGCTCTGGAGTCTGCACATCACTTCCCGATGGCCCTGGCCTCACCTCAGCCTCATTAGACCTTTCAGCGGCTTTTGATACCATTGACCATGGTATCCTGCTGCGCCGGTTGGAGGGGTTGGGAGTGGGAGGCACCGTTTATCGGTGGTTCTCCTCCTACCTCTCTGACCGGACGCAGACAGTGTTGACAGGGGGGCAGAGATCGACCCTGAGGCGCCTCATGTGTGGGGTGCCGCAGGGGTCGATTCTCTCGCCTCTCTTGTTCAACATCTATATGAAGCCGCTGGGCGAGATCATCAGTGGTTTTGGGGTGAGATACCAACTGTACGCTGATGATACGCAGCTGTACTTTTCCACCCCAGGCCACCCCAACGAAGCTATCGAAGTGCTGTCCCGGTGTCTGGAAGCCGTACGGGTCTGGATGGGGAGGAACAGGCTCAAGCTCAATCCCTCCAAGACGGAGTGGCTGTGGATGTCGGCACCCCAGTACAGTCAGCTGCAGCCGCGGCTGACTGTTGGGGGCAAGTCATTGGCCCCGATGGAAAGGGTGCGCAACTTGGGCGTTCTCCTGGATGGGCGGTTGTCATTTGAAGATCACCTGACGACCGTCTCCAGGAGAGCTTTTTATCAGGTTCGCCTGATTCGCCAGTTGCGCCCCTTCCTGGACCGGGATGCCCTATGCACGGTCACTCATGCTCTTGTTACTTCTCGCTTGGATTACTCCAATGCTCTCTACATGGGGCTCCCCTTGAAGAGCACTCGGAGGCTCCAGTTAGTTCAGAATGCAGCTGCACGGGTGATAGAGGGAGCAGTTCGGAGCTCCCATGTAACACCCATCCTGCGCAGACTGCACTGGCTGCCTGTTGTCTTCCGGGTGCGCTTCAAGGTACTGGTTACCACCTTTAAAGCGCTCCATGGCTTAGGACCGGGATATTTACGGGACCACCTACTGCCATCTTGTATCTCCCAGCGACCTGTGCGTTCTCACAGAGAGGGACTCCTTAGGGTGCCGTCAGCTAAACAATGTCGACTGGCGGCCCCCAGGGGAAGAGCCTTCTCTGTGGGGGCTCTTACCCTGTGGAACGAGCTTCCCCCTGGACTTCGACAAATACCTGACCTTCGGACCTTTCGCCGCGAACTTAAGACTTATTTGTTTCGTCTTGCTGGACTGGCTTGAATTTTAATTTCAATTTTTAGCTGATTTTATGGGGTTTTAATTTTTTATTAATTTTAGTGTTACTTGTATTTTAATATTAGGCCAAATTGAATAAGTTTTTTAATGTTTGTTTTTAATATTGTATGTATTGCTGTATTTTTATTCTGGCTGTAAACCGCCCTGAGTCCTTCGAGAGAATTAAAATATCATTATTATTATTATTATTATTATTATTATTATTATTATTATTATTATTATTATTATTATTATTATTATTATTATTATTGCTGTCTGATTCCTTTGCCAGCTCTGCAGGCTGCTGACGGACCACAGCATCAGGATAATAGAAGACAGACATAACTTTGGCTATCCCACTACTCTAATTTTACAATGAGAGTGGGAATTTAAAAAAAAAACTGTGAACAATCATACCACAGGCCAGCATTTGGTGGGTCTTGACAGTTGCTTAAGCCTATTGACATTAAAGTTATCAATCAAGATGCATTCCCAATCACAAGTATGGCTGAATTAATGAGCATGATTGTAGAGTTCCACCTAGTCCAGAAAATAGCTTATAATTTCCCCAACTCAGGAAATTTTTATTTTATTTTTATTATTTATTTCATTTCATTTTTTATTATATTTATTTTACTTTACTTTCTTACTTTACTTTCCTTATTTTATCAATTTTTACCTGCCTTTATTACTTTATAAGTAACTGAAGGCAGCAAACATACCTGATACCCCTTCCTCCTCTTACTTTTCCTACAACAACAACCCTATGAGTTGGGTTGGGCCGAGAGACAGCGACTGGCCCAAAGTCACCCATCTGTTTTTCGTGCTTTAGATGGGGCTAGAATTAAAATGGAAGTACAATGAGAGAGATATGACAGGGAAAACACTATATGCTTTGAAATCTACATTAAACCATTGCTGTCGCCTATCATAGATTTGACAGACATTTGTGCTGTTTCTGTCATCACGTTTTCATATCATCTACAACTCTTGATGAACCAACTTGTTCCAAAGAAAGAGCAAAAACAGAAGCACCGAAGCTTCCACAAAAAAATCTTAATAAGGTTTCAGTTCATAAACAGAAAGCAAAAGCAGAAGAGATATAGGAGCAGAGGAGAAAGAAAGAATATTTAAGTAAAAAACAGGGCTGCCTAGAAAAAGTGACAATGCCAACCTCATGAAGATGTTTCATCAGGATGAAACACTTTTTCACCTCCCACCCATTCTCTTTCCATATATTTCAAACAGTAAGCTTGAAGTCAGGGACTGTTGCATTATTTAATTTTATAAGTCATTCTGGTACCGTTTCCCCCAAAATAAGTCATCCTCTGATAATAAGTCCAATCGGGCTTTTGAGCGCATGGCAATAAGGGTTCAAAAAAATATATGACAGGGTCTTATTTTTGGAGAAACACGGTATATTAAAGCTGAACATGTGAACATCAACAAAAGAAGGAGGCCGAGGTAATTTTCCTCCAGATCATGATCTAGATAGACCTATTGTTTTATCTTACATATATCCTGCTCTTAAAAAGCTCTGTCTAGCTTTAATGCAACTCTGGAATTTTGGGGAATTTGATTAATTCTATGCAGTCTTAGCATCCACTACACATTAGAATGCCCAACAGCCCTGCTAAATGGCAAGATCTACTTGACTTTGGTTGATCTCAACGTTATCTGAACATGGTTAGCACATGGATGGAGACAATCTGAAAATCCCCAGGCTGTATGGTAGACTGGGAAAGAAAGCATCCTAGGAGAAAACAGGAGCAAATATATTGTTGTCAAAAAACTGGAAATGTCCATGATAAGGTTACTCAAGGGATACTTGACTATTAATAGCCAGTAATGCAAACCTTTACATGAAGTTTCTATTATTAGATGACCTTCCTTCCTTCCTTCCTTCCTTCCTTCCTTCCTTCCTTCCTTCCTTCCTTCCTTCCTTAGTACAGAAGGTCAGGGCAGCATACATAGTGTTAACATCTTCCATTTGTCCCCATTATAAACCTGTGGGTTACATTGGGCTGACAAAGCAACCAAAGTCACCTCATGAACTTCTAAAGCTGCACTAGTTCCTGGGTCTCCCCACTTCTAATGCAATATCATAAGTCTATTCTGACTGATTGATTGAAATACTGTGTGTTGTGTGGAGAGGTATTAGTTATCTTCCTGGGCCTGATTTTCCACCATTCATTCTAGATTTGTGGCACTAATTGGAACCAAAGACTTAACAACAGAAAATGCTTCTTTTTGCTCCCAATAGGAGCTGATGGGCTGTCAAGCTAAAATTACAGCCCATCCATTCAAGATGAATCCAGGTGGATGGCAGAAGAAGATTTGACAGCTACAAAAAATGTAAATAATTTCTCAGTGTACAGCTGCCAAAACGTTTTTCCCCCCACTAGAAACAGTTGTACCCCTACTGAGTGTGGAGCCTGTATACTTTTAATTCACATAATCCTTTTTCCTACAACTCCTCCGTCTTATAGGAATCACTCCAGCAATGACAAGAATATTTTCCAAGTATTAACATTCCTGTGCCATATATCAACATCAATGGAAACGTGGCACGAGAGAAATTACAAATACTACAGTTTCCAATAGGTCAGAGGGAATAGGAAGATTTTGCCAAGCATTTCAGATTTCAGGGTTAGGATTTCTTCAGGACCTAATACAAACTTAGAAAGAATGAGTGGAAAAGGACAGCTGTGATCCAGAATACCATCTAAAGAAGACTGGTGGAGGGGGGGGGGAAATGAAATTAAGAAAACAATATAACCCACACTGCACACTACGAAGCATTTATTTTCAGAGCATTTATTTATTTAAAACTTTTATATAGCCACCTATCTTATATCAAACTGTTGTGGTCCGTCAGCAGCCTACTGAGCTGGCAACGGAATCGGACAGCGATGATGCTGAGGTGAGGCCAGGGCCATTGGGAAATGAGGTGCGGACTCCAGAGCCTCCAGAGATTGATAGTAGTGAGGAAGAGGAACAGGAGGAGCCTGTTCCTAATGCACGCATGAGAAGAGCTGCCAGAAGGCAGGAGCAGCTCAAGCAGAGAGGACAACTCGTGAGTAGGGCCAAGTGATGATTGGCCCCTCCCATAAGGCTTAAAACAGACCAGCACCGGTGTTTCAGCTTTGCCGGAAAACAACGTTGTAGCTGCGTCTTCTGCTTTGTCTACATCTTTGTTTTTGTGGCTTCTGGACATTTGCCAGGAAGGGCCTTTGGCAGTTTGCCTAATTGGACTGAAGTTTGTGAGATAACTGAAGAATTTGTGTTTGGGAGGCATTTGTTTTACTTTGAGTTGAGCTGGGAATGAAGTAATTCCCAGCTGTTCGAATAAAGTTTGTTTTACCACGGACTAAGTTTATTACTACCTACTTGGGCCTGGGTCACAACCCAAACTCTGGGCAGCTTCCAGAATGACTATCATAGTTTCCTGTCTTTTCCTGAAGTTAAAATGGATGGGTGTGTTTTTTCTAAATCTCAGTCCATAATGCCTGAATGGTCGCACCTCTACTGAGGATATCTGCATCAAAAATTTAGGGCAATATGGCTTCCTTTTATGTTTCAGCTGTTGCCACATGGAATCCTTGTGAAGATCTGGTACCAAAGTGTATTCTAGCTAGTTGCCTCAATTTCACCTTGATGTTTTTCCTGTACTGACACTGTCACATAAAACAAACATCAATTTTGTCACAATGAACAAAAATAGATGTACATTTTATGCCATGCATCACATACTTCTTCAGAAATGTTTGCAATCTAATGGGTAGAACTGGCTTCTGTATCAAAGGCTGACTCACAGCTGAAAGTATTCTAATGTATTTCTAATACTCACATTAACTGCCAACTAAGCCTTAGATCTTCTCCTTTTGTTAGCGTTTCATAGCTTGTTTCAGTCTTTAATTCTGAGTCATCATACTGTGCTATTGTATTGCTGATGCAAGTCAGTTTTCTTCCTCCTTGTATTTTATAGACTGGATTTGTCAAACCAAATTAAACAGTACAGTAGTTGTGTATGCAGTGCGATTAGCTTGCGAACAATGAATTTCGCCTCTGTGGCAAGCTAACTGAAACCTCTGACACTAAACCATGAATAGGGATTGTAAAGAAAGGTAGCAAATTTATGATAAATGATGTCACACAAAAAGGAGTGACCTTCAGTTTAGCTGACCATGAGTGGCCAATCACCACAAACCCTCTATTGCAGTATATTTATATAATCTAACTCTGAGTAAATGGGTAGATGGGCATTTTCTAAAGACTGTTTAATCTCTTTCTTCTGCACTATGGGTAGGTGGATTTCATATCCTCAAGACATTGTCTTGAGGATCCAGGGAGACTGAGACTCTTTCCCAAATCTTCCCATGGTGTCCCTTATATATCCTAAAATGCATTATTTCTAATTATATTCTCTAATCCCAATTATCTTCACTCTTGATAATACATAAAATTATTTTATGTTAACTCTTCACTCATATTCTGGATTCTCAAATACTTTCACTGAGCCAAATTTTGATCTAGATACGTTTTATGACAATTTGGAGAACAATAGGTTTATTGTAACAATCTGTTTTCTTTTTCTTATTTGCAATGCTGGTCAAATGCAAATTTTCAATGACCCATCAATCACCAATAAAAAAGAACAGGGTGGGGGTTTTTTAACAGTCCATGGGGAAGAGGAAGAGTTAATTTTTCCTTCCCAAGCTATCACTCTGATTCAGCGATTTGCCTCCACAAAGAAGAAAAACAAGTCCCACCAGCAAGGAGAGAGGCTTTGCCAGATTTCAAGTCCATTGGTAGAATATCTGTTATGCCTTGAAAACAACATAGTAGATAGGAAGAGATAATGAACATTTCTCCTGTTTAAACTGATCAACAGGCCAGCAGCCCCCGAAATCCCTGGCCCTTCCAGTACTTCTATTTGTATTATGAAGTGAGAAAGGGAAAGATTAGTTCTCCACATGTATCAAATCTTGAACCCAGGAAGAGGCAAGAATGTCTGCAAGGAATAGCCAGAATGTACACGAAAAAAAAATGTAGATGAACTATGATTGAGAAGACTATGAATAACCTATGATGGATGGGTGGGTGGGTAGATAGAAGGAAGGAACTGTTTAATGTAGGGGTCTCCAACCTTGTCAACTTTAAGACTTGTGGACTTCAACTCCCAAAATTCTGGGAGTTGAAGTCCACAAGTCTTAAAGTTGACAAGGTTGGAGACCCCTGGTTTAATTTATATGCCACCTGACTCCCATTGGCTCAGATGGTATGTATGTGACTGTTGTTAATCACATAGTGAAACATGGAAGGGACAAACCTAATTTAAGATTACCATGAGAAAAAAAAAACCTTAAATCAATGATTTTCGATAATCCTTGGAATATCTTAGCTGTTAGAGTTATTCTTATGATTAGGTAAAGTCAGCCTTAACAAAGGATTTGGCTAGGATCCTTTTGGATAGACTATTTAGCATAATGATTAATAGGCTTAGATGCAGTTCTATCTGAGGGATGAGCAATGGACTTAAACTCCATCTCTACATTTCTATTTTCTGCTTTGGGACTTGAGGACATTTAAATCACTTCTAATCCTAGGATTCAAAGCCATTAGCATTTCTGTGTCTGTATTTCTCTCTTTCTCTCTCTCTCTTGCAAAATATTCTAGTCAGATGTATTTAATAAAAAATGAACACTAAATCCCGGAAGAAAAATAAATTTGAAAAAATCTCGGAAGTTGATAATAGATTTAGTTCACGACAGAATAGCTCAGCAAAAAACCCACAGTCTTAAGACAATATTCCATGTAAAATGCATCCTTTGAATAACCGGGATGTATTTTTAGCTCATATAAATTACCTATGTTATGATACTTAATGAAGATTATATATATAGTCTGAGATATATATATATTTCTTCTGCACTTTTATCTATACTTTTTCTTTTTAGTTGAAGAGAATGTTCATTTAGGCCAAGGCAGAATAAGGCGATACATTTTTGATAAACTATGAACATACTACATAATCATACAAAGATGCAAATGTTTTAATTTCTTTTCCTATGAAAATCCATTCTGTACTGTGAGTTAAACATTTATGGATGTTTTTATTTTAAATGCAAATTCAGTGTGTCCAGCTTAAATTGTTAATGTTCTGTTGAATTGAGATATGAATTAGTATCTGAGGTAGAGATCCACTATTTTTCCTTACAACAGCACCCTGATTCAGCTCCAGTGGGAAGAGGGGGAAAATTTTTAGAGTTGGATATCCCTCCACTTACAAAAATCCTTTCCCCCTCACCCTTTTTTAAAAAACATTCTCTATCTCTCATAGAACAAGGCATATATCCTCAATAGTGATTTGGAAAAAAAACACATTATGACCTCATGCAAGCATAAGCCAGCACCTCTTTGAAAGGTACAGAAAGCACAAAGTCTAGTCAGTAAAGCAAATAGGGTTTGGTTTTTTTATAGATGAGTTTGGGAAATTTTAAAAAAATAAATGATAATAACGATAAAATCAAGCATTAACTTTGACCAGACAACTTATTTGCCAGACCTTGCTAAAAAATAATACAAAATTAAAACCCCATAAAAGCAATTCTGAGAAGAGTAGTGGTAGTAAATGCACCATTTAAAATATATATATTGTGATAAATTTTGATAAATAGAACAAACAAAAGCTCTTTTGGGGGCCTCCATAATTTTTAAATACAAGGAGGGGTCAGAGGGGGAAAATAAGCTTAAGAGATTCTATTAAATGCTTTTGCAATTCAGGACGTTAATTCTTGGTCAGTTTAAAAGCTGTAGATGTTGGCACAAGCCTGTAACTCCTCGACTTTGTGCTTTCTGTACCTTTCAAGTTGTTTGATTTGTACAATATGAATCGTTGAATAACGTAACAGTGGAAACTGCCATATCTCTCTGCAACTTAATGTTCAACTGCTTTTGCACGCTTAAGCAAGCGGTCACTTGTTTTATCACAAGAGTAAACAGAATTAAATAAGCAAGTGTGCTTACAGTGGAAATCATGTACTGGCAAGTACCGAAATGCAGGAAGAATAAATCCTTCCTAGATGTATACTGTAATGGAACAATCTCTTACCACAATTACAGTAATCTCATTTCCCTACTGGGAAGTTGTTAAACATTGGTGTTCATTAACAATAATTTCCCGAATTTGGAACAATACAACTTTCTTGCTAATCTGAAGGTTCGGCTTTACCCAAACTTAGCTATCTCGTTTAAGGAAGGTTTTGCAGATTTTATTTTTTTTTCTGCCTCAAAGTCACCCTGGAAAGTTCTTCTCTCTTGCAGTAGATCTCTTAGGCTTTCTTTGCTGCTGGAACTGTGCTGGTAGAATAGTTAAGGACAAAAAAATGGTTCTTGAGGCAGAGCAGCCTCTGCCACTTTCTCACTGCTCATTGTCTTTATAAAAAGGCATTTTTAAAAGAGGAAAAAAATAACACTGGCTGGTCTGCTTACCAAGCTAAGCTGAGCAGTTCCTCCACAGTTTCTTTCTTCAGGCATTACCCCAATATATCCTACTAAAATTCCCTGCCTTTTGGGTTTCAGTACAAATAAGGTGACTTCCCACTTCATCCTCAACGCAAATTCAATTCAATCCTTGAATATAATAAAAGCAATGTGACCCCTCGGCAACATGTCTCACCCAGTAATTCGGGGAACAACCAAGATTAAGGTTGTCAAGTGTGGGTTGATCACTGATGAAGCGCTAATGAGCACCTTTTCCTACTCTCTTCTGATTTTGGGCGCACTGAGACATAAACTTATATTTGGAAAGCCCTGCTTGTGACCTCAAATCTGAATCCAGTGAATTTATCGCAAAATCTTTTTGAACTCTACCTAGTAAAAAGCGAGGGGGGAAATGCAGGGTAGATTTCATCTAAATGCCTGCCTTTGGGCAATCCTGGACTGTAGCCTAAGCTGCTTGTCTCCTACGCGGCTCCCAGCTGTTCTAAAGCTGATTGAACACCAGATTGCGATGGTTTTGGCAGTGGGGCTCAGGTAGGATTATGGCTACCACAAGGCCTCTTTGGTTGTTCCCCTACTTCTTGTCCTTCCCATCTCTGCAGGGGAGACTAGCCTGCCTTTTCCTTTTAGAGACTACTCCATCCTCAATTAACCTTCCTTTCCTTTCTCCTTTCTCCTTTCTCCTTTCCTTTCCTTTCGTCTCTCCTCTCCCCTCTCCTCTCCTCTCCTCTCCTTTCCTCCTTTCTCCTGTCCTCTCCGCTCCCCTCTCCTCCCTGATTTTTGCCTACATAGATGCACACCCTTTCCACATTCACTTGTTTGACCTTGAGATAGGACTCTGCACGGTCCTTGTTCTGATGTGAGGCTAGTCAAAGGAAAAGGGCTGTTCTGCTGTTTCATGTTCTACCATAGAATTGTAGAATGTACTTCAGTAGCAAAGAAGTTATGTGAAGTTATGTGGAGTTATGTGGAAAAGGCATGAGAAAAATATGGCAGCCGAGAGAGTTTAATAGTTATGATGGAAGTAGGTAGAGAACAAAGTTGACCATCTGGTACTCATGAAATGTTGATTGAAAGTGTAGATATGGCCAGATCCATTCCATTAGGAAATATATATTTTCTGCAAATTAAGCCCTATTAAATTCTCTACTTTTGCCTCATTTTTAGATGATAATAACACTGCAGTTGATATTGTTACTTTTCAACAAAGAATTCTCGGTTCTCACTCACCTTTGTATATCTTTTGGTTCACACATTTTTGCATAACCTTTTCTTCACAAATTCTAGAAAAACCATGTTCTTGATACATGGAATTATTTCCTGCTTTTTAACCATTTTATATTAAGACAGTTTAATTAAATATCAGCAAAATCAATATGTGACTAAATACCGTAGTAAGATTTTTATTTATTTATACTTCATATTTCTTAATTTCCTGTCTCCCTTGGTTACGTCGTTATTACCAGCGAAGATGTATGAGATGTATAAATGCTCCTTGTGTGCAAAATTTCTTGTCTGTTACTGTTCAGGAAGCTTGAATGTACCTTTCTCTTGATACTAAAAATTGAGTAAGTAAAGGCTCTCTGAAGGAACTGTTTGACATTTTTATTCACCCCTGGGTTACGTTAGATGGAAACAGAAAAAGGACTGGTTGACATGTTCATGGTGATTTATCGCTGATGTGTTTCATTTTTAAAAGGTACTGTATCCAAGCCAGCAATCCTTCTTTTGATCCAATCCAGCCCACTGTTCTGTACAGGTTCCCTGCTGAAACATGTGACAAGTGCCAAGTTAACATTTAAATCCTGGAAAAGCAACCTGGGCTGTCTTTTTCCGTTCTTTTCTAGTTTGGGATGAACCAGAAGAGAGGCATTTCCTTCTCTTAGTTCTCTTAATATGTTTCAGGTTGAAAAAGTGACACTATCTTCAACAAAAACAGCTTATTATTAGCCTAGAGAGTTGATAGGATTTGACATGAACAGGATGTTGGTGATCCTTTCTCATCACATTCATCATATTGGAAAATAAGAATTAATGTAACCAGTTTCCTTGTTGAACGAAAGCAAGAAAGACAAAAAAAAAAAAACGGGGCAGATTAGATACTCTCCCTCCCAAGCTTCAGTATATATTATAAAATGCACATTCCCATATTCTTTTTCATTAATCACAATTGTACAATTGGGGGGGGGGACATATGAATCAGGCCTCATCAAACTAGAGATTGAAGATTTACAGTGGCATGATTCAGTCTGTGTTTCAAGATTTGGAGGCAAACCAATTCAAGGTCTGATCAAATAAAAACCTGGAGAGTCAAGATTTCATTTTGAAAAAAGAAGAACACTTCAACCGAAGACTTTAGTGGGGAAGTTTCAAAAGTTTCCAGCTGCATTTTTTTGTTTTTAGTTTGTTTTGTTTTTTGCAGAATTGAATGAATATAACAGAGATGGAAGACTCTTTAGAGGAAACCTGCCAAATCCTAGGTGTAGACTTCAAGTATTTTACTTCAATTAAACTTTGTCCCCATAAGATCACTTTTAAGGATGAGGCAAGGATAGCAGAGTAGCCTCTAAACCACTCAGGAAAGAAATGGTCCTGAAATGTGCTGGCAGGCCATGCTCTTTTTGTGGCTGTTTGGTAGCAGCAATAAAGGCTTTCCAGTAATGAAGCTGGCTTCCATCCTTTATTCCCCAAGAGATGCCAATTGGCAACACACACACACACACTCACAGCAGAGCAGAGGCACAAGTACAGTAGCATGTTCCCACCCCCCAAGATGCCCTGATAGGCAGAGTTTTCATAGTGTGATGACTTCCTCTTGATGCTTCCCCAGATACCTCTCCAGATGGCAATTTTCCAGACAGTAAGGCTGAACCAATCCCAGACAGGAGATCAGGAGGGGAGTCGGTCAATGGTTCTGAGTAGCTGGCTGAGAGGGATTTGACTGAAGCACAGCTGAAGCAGGACAGCCCTGAATCTTCAGGTGGGGAAAGCATGCAGCTGCAGCTTGATCCAAGAACACATAGGCCAGAGAAAAGGCAGGAGCAAAAAAGGTCAGCCCACTTACTCATGAGGTGGCAGTCTTGTCCTTCTTGGTGGGCTGCACCAGAAGTTGGCTTTTTAGCAAAGCAGACAGATGGAGACGATGCTGGGAACAACATGTTCATTTCCTAGCTATGTATTTCCTGGTCATTGTGATTTCTGCCTTGCTTTGGATTGACACCATGCCTTGACTTTGGATCATACCTTGTGAACTCTGGACTTTTCTTGCTTCATGAATCCTCTTGTGTTGTGGATTTAATTTCGCCTGATGGATTTGTCTTGTTTGGAAAGCTTTCAAATGCCTAATGGACTCATTGGTCATTACTCTGTGGACTAGAATTAGCCTGCTTTTGGCTGGACTTAATCGGGACAATTCTGGTGAAGGAAATTGGTGAAGAATATTAATACACCACTTAACCACCATTATGTGTGTGTGAGAGTGAGCAGGGCAACATACGGACATGAAAAAATTCATTGGCTGACTATTTGGGTCAATATTGGGCAGCTTGCTACATCCCACTTTTGCCAACTTGGTCTCTACATGGAAAGAAACTGGAAACTGTTCTGCAAAGACACAAAACAGAAAAACCAACTGGTTTCTCAGAGTGAAGCAAAACATTCCAAAGTTTTTCAGAAAAATCCAATTCAATACAAAGATGTGATTCAACCACGTTTCTAGTGATTCAAAGCTTCTAATTAAATATCCAGACTACCCTATTGTATATCCTCTTCCTTTTTAACAACAAATTCACTGTTGGACAAAAAAATGCACCTAATTGTACCTAGTGCTGATTGAAAACAAGCACCATGAACGGGTATCCTTATCTTGCCACATAAGGATATCTTCTGATCCAATATCCTTATGAAAAAAAAGGCTTAATTTTTAATGATCTTGGATTAGGCCCCTAATCATGCAATTAGCCAGAAAGACAACTCTCTGGAAAGACCATAGAAATAGACTGGGGAAAAAACAAATTCTAGGAGGCAGGTTATTGCTGTACTACCCAGAGGATGAGCATGTGACAATAATGGTAGGGGCAAAATAATTTTATTTTTTTATTTTTTAATACAAACAAACATAAAAAACATCTTCCATCCAATACAATGTGTCTGTGGATTAGTTACAAATCTTTTGTGCAATTTCAACATAGACATATCATTAATTTATCTAATCTTACATTTTATCATCCAATATATATCCAAATGTTTAATCAATCGATCCTTTAATTAACTATAGTATTTTGTTCTCTCATTTCATATAAGTTGTTCTAAATCAATATTTCATCTTATTAGGGGCAAAATAATTACTGAACCACAATGTATTGTACTTTTTAGAGTTACATTCCACCTTTCATATAATTGCTCAATGAGGCATACAAGTGACTTCCTCCTATCTTTCCCACAACCACTATCTTGTGAGAATTTCAAGCTGAAAGAGAAGGACTAGCCAAAGCTACCCATTGCATTTCTACCGATGGTGGTGGATTAGAACCTCAATTTTCCCAGGATCAGCCCAACACCTTAACTAATAATAACCACGCTACTGTGCCACTTGCTCAGGGAGGCCTGCTTCTTTCTTCTTAAACCAAAGAACTATCCTCAACTGCATCAAAGGAAAACTTTGTCTTGTCATTACTGAGATTCAGATAATTAAGGGTGGCTCTTAGTTGAAAGTCCTTGCTCTTCTGGATCAGTTAAAATTAGGTTTCAATAATAACATCATACTTGCTACCTTTTAGCTTCCTGATTGGTCATTGTGGATTAGCCGAGTTTTCTTAATCTCTTATGTCTAACACATGAATTCACACATGGCCCATCAGGACTAGCCTCCAAAGGGTTCAGTCAACCTGCTGGGTTTTCCTTGCAACTTGACGATGCTGGTGAAAACAGGTTGCCCATTCCAGTCAGTATTTAGATGACCAGCTTGGTGGTTCACAAATTACATGAGGTTAACATACGGATCTGGGTTTTCTGTTACATAACTTAGTTTGATTATCTCATTTTTGGAAATGTGCCCTTGTTGACCTGAACATTTCCAGCAAGAAGACAGGAAAATTGTTTAAATACCACATTTAATTTGTCACTTTTCTCAGATTTTCTCTGAAGGTATCATCCATTTGCCATCCATTCATTCAAATTTAAAAGAAATCCCCATGCTTTAAACATGCTGGATATGGGATAATAGCCAGAAAACACTTGCACAATACTCGGGAAAGTATTTAGTGCTCTTAACAACAACAACAGGAAATGGCACTGCATCTTAAGGAAAACAGAAACAACCTGTTACAGCCAGGAAGAGAAAAAAGGCAGGGAGATTTTGCCAAACTTTTTTTTTTTCAAAAGATATGCTAATTGTTAATGAAGGTGGCACTGACAGAGGCTACTGTTTCCTGTTCATAAATACAGGAATAAAATATAATAGGGCTTGAGGGAATGGATGGGCTGTGAGACAACCTTGGGAGAGAGAAAGAGGGGAGGACTAGGTATACAAACAAGCATGCAGGGCTGTTTGAGAAATGATTCATAGATGGCATTGTTTAGCTGAATGCTGTTCTAGCAAAAAGGAGATTTATTGTTCAGCAAAATAATTCCTTTGCTTCAAACAATACGTTTTAGTGTCAGAAAAATATGAACCAGAGCTACAAGATCTGGACTGCAGGAATCCAGATAACCACTAGATGACAGCAAAGAAATCATCATGCATTCTAGCACTTTGTTGCCTTCTAGTGAGTTTTTGTAGCCTAGATCTGTCAGCCCGTTGATTTAGTCCAGAAGAAAACAAAATAAAGCAAAGTTATGAATGCCAAAATACATTTATTACAGGTTACAGTCACAGAATCTTAAAATATGAATATGTCTGTCTCTTTCCTGCCTTTTCATTCAAGAGAACTAGGCAGGCTCATTAGACTCTGTCAAATTACATTCCTGCTTTGGACTCAGATTCCACTGATTAATTGTTCTAACTGTCAGGAAATTTCTCCTTAGTTCTAAGTTGCTTCTCTTCTTGATTAGTTTCCACCCATTGCTTCTCGTTCTACTCTCAGGTGCTTTGGAGAATAGCTTGACTCCCTCTTCTCTGTGGCAACCCCTGAAATATTGGAACACTCAGGGTGGGATTCAAAAATTTTAGCAACCAGTTCTCTGGTTCTCTGGCGTGGCCATAGTGGCTGTGGCCTACTCAGCCCCCTGCACCACAGTGGGGAGGGGTTTGCCCTCCCCAGGTTTCGAAGGCTTTCCTCCAGCCTTCAGAAGGGCAAAAATGGCCTCCCCCCAGGCTCCAGAGGCCCTCTGGAAGCTGGAAACAGGCCATTTCCACACATCTGGTACTTCTGGTAGGCCCATTTTTCACCCTCCCTAGGCTCCAGAAGCTTTCCTTGAGTCTCTGGGAGGGTGAAAATTGCCTCCCCCGGGCTCCGGAGGCACTCTGAAGGTCAGAAATGGGCCCATTTCCAGACTTCTGGGAGGCCAGTTTTTTGCCCTCCCAGAGCCTCCGTGCAGGCCCTGGCATACAAAACAGGCCATGTGGAGACTCCTGGGAGGGGAGGGGCAGGGTGGGCAGAGCCATCCAGTCCTTGTAACTACCGGTTCAGCGCCCCAGAGTAAAATTAGCATCCGGTTCACCCGAACCATTCCGAAATGGCTGAATCCCACCCCTGGGAACACTGTTGTCATGTCATCCCTAGTCCTTCTTTTCATAAGACTAGACATATCCAGTTCCAGCAATCGTTCTCTATATGTTTTATCCTTGAGTCCCCTTATCAACTTTGTTGCTCTTCTCTGCACTCTTTCTAGTCTCAACATCTTTTTTACATCATGGCGACCAAAAAGGTAGCGGCAAAGCCCTTCTGAAATCTTGGCAAGAAGATTGCAGGGATTTTTCCAGGCAATTGCCAGGAATCAACTTTGACTCAAAGGTAGAAAAAAGAAGAAATGATAGTCATAATGTAGGGTATTCTATAACTTGGGGGATGGGAAAGGAGACATCCTTTAGATGTGTTTTAAAAGAAAATAACAAATAAACAAGTTGAAAATGCACGAAAGTGACAGGGGAATACAGATGGTTTATGGACCATTTGAAAGAAATTGAGGGATTCAGACAGATTAATTCAATCATTTAAAAAGAAAAAAACTCCACCTACTTCAATTTAGCTGACCAATTTCAAATTCTAGTCACAAGTTTTAAAAGAAAAAAACTAAATAAAATCATTGTCATATAGAGCAGGGATGTTAAACTTGATTTCATTGAGGGCCATATCAGGACTGTGTTTGACCTTGGGGGGCTGGGGTGGGTGTGGCCAGGGTGGGCATGGCCAGCTGGACGTCACTTGTGTCAGGGGCGCCTGTGGTGGCCTGAATGCTCTGCCAGCAAAAATGGGCTCCTGAGCTTCGTTTTTGGCTATGACGGCCTCCTGCAACCCTGTGACAGCCTCCTGCAACCCTGTGACAGCAAAAACGGAGCTCTGTTTTCACTGAGAGAGACAACATGGGCTGGTCCTTTGCTGTTTCCAGGGTGGCCCTATGGGCCAGATCTAAGCACCCCATGGGCCAGATATGGCCCCCGGGCCTTGAGTTTGACACCATATAAATGATACAGATGATTTGTCACAAATATCAACTGCATAGACTAGCAAAAGTCAAGCTTACTTTATGGTGGCTTCCTGTTGTTCCCACCAGGATGTTTTACTCCCATCAAAGAAGATTCTTTGACTTCAAAGCAAAATAAGCCACATCATCTTTATTAGCTCACTCTTTTGTGTGTAAAATCCTTTTAATCCAGGCCTGAAATTTTGTCTTGGAATGTTCATGTCATCCAAATGGAAAGAATTATCACAGCAATGAGGTACTTAAAAAACTCCTCAAATTAATCACAGAGCCATGCTTGGCTCCATCAAAGATAAAGCCATATGTTGTTCTCGTACAGTATTTAACCTGATCAGCTGTTACTATCCAATACAGAGAGGATAAAAATAGAAAAAAAGAAGATTAATAGTGTCATACTTTACACCTACATATATGTTTACATAACACAGATGTATTTGTAAATCTCTTTGCAAATTAAAACTCAGTGAATTACTCAAAACCCAGAAGGTAAATTGATAAATTATGTTACTTTCCGGTTGATCGTTATTATATTCCGGAACCAAATTGGTGTCTGTTGATCTTTAGTTATCTCAGAAAATAGCTATATAAGACTACCACAAAGAAACAAACTATTCTTAAGGCACAACATATTAAAGACTATTGAAATGAGGAACAGAGTCCATGTTTTATCACTAAGATCTCTAACATTTTCCTCACCCAGCCATTCAATATATATTTAAAGAAAGGCAATTCTTATGAGCTTGTTTAGGGTCATATTAAAGAGGACAACTGAGGAGAAGAGCTTGCCTTCCTCTGGGAAGGAATGATGATAACAATGAGAATAATGACAAAACCAATGCTCTGCTAAGACACAATGGAGGCAGGGCAAAGGGAGTGGCCATGAGTGTAAGATCCCTCCCATCACCTTGTTAGCCCAAACCAAAAAGATGGTCCTTGGAACATGCGCCATTTGCTCTGTAGACACAGAGGTGCAAATGAACAGCACTTGTTGAAGGAATGAGACTCAATATTTATCATGAAAATTTTTGCTGGGTCTGCTTGAAAACTATCACCCATTTCTCATTAGGTATTGATTAAAGTGCCCTGAGGGGACATGGTAGCTCAGTGGCTAAGATGCTGAGCTTGTAGATCGAAAGGTCGGCAGTTCAGTGGTTCAAATCCTTAGAGCCGCGTAATAGAGTGAGCTCCCGTAATAGAGTGAGTTCCCATTATTTCAAATCTAGCAGTTTGAAAGCATGCAAAAAATGCAAATAGAAAAATAGGGACCACCTTTGGTGGGAAGGTAACAGCGCTCCATGTGCCTTTGTCATTTAGTCATGCCAGCCACATGACCAAAGAAATATCTTTGGACAGCGCTGGCTCTTCACCTTTGAAACTGAGGTGAATACTGCCCCCTAGAGTTGGGAATGACTAGCATATATGTGTGAGGGGAACCTTTACCTTGACTAAAGTGCCCTGTCTTGCATCACCTCAATTCCTATACAGCATTACTATCATCAGGATGGAGAAAGAACTATAAGAAGAAAAATGCTGATATCCAACAGCTGAAATGAAGATGAGAGTTTGAGATTGGTCCTAAATCAGGCTGCTTCAGCAGAATCTAGAAGCAGAGCCTCCAGTGTTCAATAGTCAACATCTTGGTTGGTTCTCCAAAGGGGACCAATTTTAAATTGCAAATTAACTCAGAGCTGATTTCAGCAGCTTATATATTCAGATTTGAACAATACCAAAAATGTAGCATTCAGAGATAATAAGAAATAAGTCAGATCACTGCTAGTGATTTGAGAAAGGAATATATCTGATCCTTTCCTGACTCATCTGTATAAGGAACATAAGAATAAGGGCAATTTCAACGGATACAGATCTTGTTTTAAAAGGTTTAAAATAATTAGGAAGCTTAAAATACTTTAAACTTTACATTAAGCTTAAAATATTTTAAACCATTAGGTTTAAAATAATTAGGAAGCTAGGGATAGGTGCTTGATATTAATCCAAAAAGCATTGTAGTTCTTGTAGTTGCATGATTTTACTTGTCCACATTTCTTCCAATAATACTGACTGTAATTTGAGACAGTTTGGTCTAGAGATTAAGGCAACAAGCTAAAAACCAGTAGACCATGAGTTCTAGTCCCTCCATCTTAGGCTTGAAAGCTGGCTAGGTGACTCTAGGCCACTTACTCTATCATCCTAACTCACCTGACAGGGTTGTTGTAAAATAGGAGGCGGAAGGTGTATCAGATATATTCAACACTTTTATTTATAAAATAATGAAGGTGGGATATAAATAAATACATAAAATGCTAGGGATAGCTTGCTACCTTTACCAAATTCTGGATTGATATAAACAGATATCCAAATATTCAATATTGACCCATTTTCCCAGGCCATTGCCAGAGATGTCAGCCCTAAATGCCATTTTAAGGATGTTCTAATTAGATCAATTGAACTGGAAGAGATTTTGAAGATCAACTAGGGAAGCCATAGATTCTGGATGTAGCACTGATATTACTGAATTTATCTCTCTATAACAGATACACAGAGAACTGTCACTACAGTTGGTCCATATATAGCATCTAGTGGACAGTTGTCATCTATTCTGTCATTTTCAGAGCATGAATTATTACAATAAATTGATCTTCAAAATACATGACAATTTTGTTTATAGTTTGGGTAATTGGCATTAAAGTCCAAAAGGTGGTTTTGTGAAGAGAAAATTCCATATTACAATTAGGAGATCCCTGCCCAAGATTTCAAGTCATATCCCGAGGTGGCTTGTAGTGTAAAGCCAAATTATATCTTATTCTTAAGAATACCTGTGAAACATCCCTTAGGCTACCCAACTCTGAACACATACTTTCATAGAAGATAAATGCTCCTACATTCAAAGTTAATGTTTAATTTGTGTTGGTAGCATTCTTGGTTAACTCTAATGCAGGTTGTAATCCATTATGGAGGCCCACTATGGTAATGTTTGAACTTCAGCAAAAGAAATGCACATACCTGTCTTGGAAACTCATTCAGAAGTTGTAGCTGACTAGTGAAAGGACAATTAAACTGACCTACTATTGGCTAGAATCAGCTATGTGTCACCAGTACTCCATCACTTTCTTTTCTGCTCTGGTCACAATGACCATATAATATTCAAGAAAAAATGAATCTAGTTGGACTCACTGGAGCTCCTCCCATTATTTGAGGCTCTGTGTTTCTTCAAAACACAATAGTTAGTCATGAAAAGCAATACAGTGATGTCCATTGAGCTCTTAATAGGAATAGGAGGCATGTGTCTTGCTTGATTTGGACAGCCAAAAGTATTACAGTCATAAACTGTATTTGTTGCCATGCTTTTAATAGAGTAATAAATAAATAAAGTTAAATTATTTTCTTGGAAAAGGCACAAATTTGAACTATTTATTTATTTATTATTTAAATTTTTATACCGCCCTTCCCCCGAAGGACTCAGGGGGACAGCCAAGATTAAAACAATTAAAAATATAAAATTAAAATATCAGTTAAAATACATATTCAATAATGGCCAAATTAAAACCATCAAAATTGACCCAAACTAAAATACCCCATATAAAATTATTAAAAATTCAAAATTTGAAAATTTAAAAATCAAGCCAGTCCCGCTTGGATAAACAAATAAGTTTTCAATTCAGGGCAAAAGGTCCGAAGGTCAGGTAGTTGGCGCAAATCAGGGGGAAGTTCGTTCCAGAGGGTAGGTGCTCCAACAGAGAAGGCCCTTCCCCTGGGGGCCGCCAGCCAAACTATCATTCCTTTAGTCTTGCATATTGTCTGGTCCACACCAATTCCTTAGAGAAAGCAGAGATTTAGAGTTCCCTATTTCCCATATTCTTCTTGGAAAATTTCTTACATTCACTCATTCACTCTAGTTCACTAGCAACAAGTCCGGTCTGAATCTCTTCTAGACCATTTGACAGAACCTTTGGTGGGAAGGTAACAGTGTTCTGTGTGCCTTTGCCATTTAGTCATGACCACGGAGATGTCTTTGGACAGCGCTGGCTCTTCGGCTTTGAAACGGAGATGAGCACCACCCCCTAGTGTCAGGAACAACTAGCACATATGTGTGAGGTGAACCTTTTTTTTATTTGGATTTATATCCCGCCCTTCTCCGAAGACTCAGGGCGGCTTACACTATGTTAAGCAACCTTTACCTTTACCTAATGGAAAAATATTTTTCTCTGCTTATCTAAGTAGCTTAATTTTTCTCTTAGTCGTGTTCCAGAGGTGAAGCCAATAAGTATCACAATTTTGTAGCACATAAAAGCCATGCACTGTCCAAAATATGTGTAATGAAAGCCATCTAGGAAATTAATATCAGGAGGACAGGCTGGAACAGACATTGTGTGTTCCATGTATAAGACACCCTAATATACAAACAGGGTGCCATATATTATATGTATATCTAATTAACAACAGCAAAAAAAAAAAATACTTCAGCAATGCTGGCACCTCCATGACAATATTGTAACAATTCCCTGCCACTAAATATTTAAAATAAAAACATAAGTAATTTATCTTAATGTACATGGGCTTTTCCCTAAAGTATCAGTAGAACTGAAGTTAGTCATAATAACCAATTAAAAAATAATTTGTAGTCTCCTGCTTGAGCTGGGGGGGGGTTGGACTAGAAGATCTCCAAGGTCCCTTCCAACTCTGCTATTATGTTACTGAACTAACTGCTTTGATGTAACTAGAAGACATCAGGGACAAAGCCTTGGATTGGGTGGAGAAATCTTGTTAACTACCCAGAGCAAATGTAGGTCTTCTGGCTCTCATTTTCAACTGTTCATGTTTGCCCTTTCCAAGTTGGAGCTGATTCACCCCTTTGCCTTTTTTATTTTTTATTTTTTTTCCTTTTTGCTGCTATGCCTTGAGCCAACATGCTATTTCTATCCTTGCCAAATGCCGGGTATTTCCCTAAATCTCTGGCCAGGCTCCAAGTTAAAATGACTATAAACTAAAACAAAAATCAATCACCCAATGAATGAAATGAAAAGTCATTTCTTTCCAGTGAATCAGGATATTTGGAAAATCTTCTTTGATCGGCTCCCAGAATTTGCGTCCCAGGTCAGCAATATTTACCCTCCGCTTTGGTGCATCTTAAGCTCTTTCGCTTTCTGGAGTGAACCGAAGCAGCAAGGAAAAGGAAAACGTGCATGTCCTGAAGCTTGTTTGTCCCCGACAGGTGAACTCTAAAAAAAATTTACTGGGAGAAAAAAAATAATAATAATAGGGATACAACAGCAGCTGTTGGAGGAAGTGACTGGATGTATTTTCCATGGACATCTGTTTCATTTGCTCAAGAGCTTTTATAAGAGCTACAACTTGTATTTTGAGGTCTGAGCTATTATTAATGCTCTCGATTTAGAGAGTGCATAGCCCAGCTCAGCAACAGCTTCTTTTTCTGTCCCTGGATTCCCCCCAAACACCAAACACTGAGCTACTAAAAAAGTACCCTGGAAGATTAATATAGATGAGGGGATTAGCACAGCAAAGGTGAGACTGATCTTGAATGCTCTATTAACCTTCTTTGCTAAGAGCTCATTCTGAAGTCTGGATGGGTGCACATGCATCCATCAGCACGGTTCCGTCCTATTTCATATGACATAACCTTTATAGACTTGCTATTCTTACAGTGCAAACGCCTGCAAAGCAACTCACAACAGCCACTTGAGTAGACGGCGTAGGTAGGGCCTTAAGATTGTCCGTGATGCCCCTAAATCTGGGTGTGACCTCCAGAAGATCCCACAAGTTATTAAGAAATTATGACTTTTCATGGGGAAATAATGAAATGCAAGACTGGAGAGTAATCACGTTAATTAACATGGTGTGCATCTGTGTGCCAACATCAATTAATTAGTTATATTGATTTTATTCATTACTTTTGTAATGTGCCCGTGAAGAAAAAGTTGGCCAGAGTGTGTGCATCACTGGCTGACTGAAATTTGCTCCCCAACTTAGTGTATTTTGAACTGTAGTCTTAATCACCCAGGAAAAGGGTCTTGATGTCATAATAGAAAGTCTACTAAAAAGTTTATTTCACTGATGTTGAAATATTATTATGGAAAGCAAATTCAACTTTGGGAATTATTTCGGCAGGAATAAGAATGAACACAACAAGCATCATTGTGTTATGATGATGATATAAACCCAAATCATTGCCATCCTAACTCACTCACTCACTCTGGCAAGTTTCAAAGTGATCTGATACAACTTTGAGTTAAAAGGAGACCTGGTTGGGTCCAGAAGGGGGGGTTCCCCTTGTTGAGCTGTGCCCTCCAGGTTTCCGAGCATTTCATCAGCCGAGGGCCCAAGGTAGGGGTGGGGGGGTGGCGGTTGTCATTAAGGAAGATCTAGAGCCGAGGGAGGCCGTACGGGTTTGGATGGGGAGAAACAGGCTCAAGCTTAATCCCTCCAAGACGGAGTGGCTGTGGATGCCGGCACCCCGATTCAGTCAGCTGCAGCCGCGGCTGACTGTTGGAGGCGAGTTATTGGCCCCAAAGGATAGGGTGCGCAACTTAGGTGTCCTCCTGGATGAACGGCTGTCGTTTGAAGATCATTTGACGGCCGTCTCCAGGAGGGCCTTCCACCAGGTTCGCCTGGTTCGGCAGTTGCGCCCCTTCCTTGATCGGGATGCCTTGTGCACAGTCACTCATGCGCTCGTTACCTCTCGCTTGGATTATTGTAATGCTCTCTACATGGGGCTCCCCTTGAGGTGCACTCGGAGGCTTCAGTTAGTCCAGAATGCAGCTGCGCGGGTGATAGAGGGAGCTACACGTAGCTCCCACGTAACACCGCTCCTGCGCAGACTGCACTGGCTACCTGTGGCCTTTCGAGTGCACTTTAAGGTTTTGGTTACGACCTTTAAAGCGCTCCATGGCTTAGGGCCTGGGCACTTACGGGACCGCCTGCTGGTACCGCATGCCTCCCACCGACCCGTACGCTCTCACAGAGAGGGACTTCTCAGGGTGCCGTCCGCCAAGCAATGTCGGCTGGCGGCCCCCAGGGGAAGGTCCTTCTCTGTGGGGGCTCCCACACTCTGGAACGAGCTTCCCCCGGGTTTATGCCAAATACCTGACCTTCGGACCTTCCGTCGCGAACTGAAGACACATCTTTTCATTCGCGCGGGGCTGGCTTAAATTTTATTGATTTTAAATTTTCTATTAATAATTTTAAATGGGGTTTTAGTTTATTATATATTTTAAATTTTTAGGCTAATTATAAAATAAGTTTTTTAATTTGCATTTTAAATTGTATATTGTATTGCCTGTTTTTACTTTGCCTGAGTCCTTCGGGAGAAGGGCGGTATAAAAATCAAATAAATAATAATAATAATAAAAATAATAAAAAAATGACATGTTTTCATTGAAGATGGAATGGAAATGTCCACCTACAGAGCAGCTCTAAGTACTTTGATTACCCCCAAAAAAATTTAGTTCTCCCCTTAATAATCTGATTTTTAAAATGATTTTCTAAAAGTAATGAAAACAGATATAGGGCTTTTTTCTAACTAATTTTATTCAATGGTGCAGGAATCATCTTAAATTCAGGTCTGTCTTCTTTGTGAACAAATATGATAATACAAATTTGGTTGTTAAGGATGTAGCATTGATAGGGTATTACCCCTGAAACTTGCCACACAAAACCTTAGCGGATATATTAGGCCCCAGCTGAACTCACAGTAAAGTGATGTCATATGATATCTGTTATTTGAAAACTGAAATTATGCCTTGGATACAGTATATCATCTTGTTATATCACAGAAAACCGAAACAGTACCCGTACACATGCCATGTATCGAAACAACTGAAGATTATATAAAGGTTACTGCAGGGGTGAAATGCTCCCAGTTCAGACAGGCTCGTGCGATCTGGTAGCAATGGCGGCTGCTGGTTTGGAGGACTGGTAGCAAAAATCCCTGCCCCCCCCCCCCGCCTCTACTGAGCCGCACCATCAGCGGAGGTTTTTCTTCAGCCGAAAACAGCCTTTACAAGTAAAAAAAAGCCTTTGAGGATCCCGCCCCTCAGCTGAGATCTTTAAACTTAAAAAAAAAAAAAAAATTTAAGTCTCCTCTGGCAATCTCACCTGAGTTCCTCATCAGCAGAACCTTACTTGTACTCTTACTTGTAAAAAACATGTTTTCTACAAGTAGAGATTCTAAGGCACTTACCTGATTACTGATGAACACATGGCCTTTTTCCAAGCCAGAAAGCAGTTTCACTTTTAACCCAGACAGAATCAATTGCTTAGCTAATCTGTGATCAACTCAGTGATCAACTAATGCTGGCTGGCTTTGCTGGCTGAGGGACTCTGGGAATTGAATTCCACAATAAAATAAAATAAAATAAAATAAAATAAAATAAAATAAAATAAAATAAAATAAAATAAAATAAAATAAAATAAAATAAAATAAAATAAAATATTTGTGCAGCTTTCTGAGATTTGGTGTTTTTCTGTAGTGTTTCACTCTAACTACACAAACACACAAAATCTCAGAAAGCTGTATGTGGCATTTTGTGTGTGTGTGTGTGTGTGTGAGTTGTGTTGTGTGTGTGTAAAGTGTGAAAGTTGGTTTTTGAGCTTTTTGTGAAGTGTGAAGTGCAGCTGCTTTTACATTGTGTATGAGTCAGTTGTGTTGTGTTGTATTGTGTGCGTTAAAGTGTGAAAGTTGGTTTTTGGTACCTCTTATTGTTTTTTATACTTTGCTTATTATTTTTATTATTTATTGTTATTAGTCCTGCCCACCCAGTCATCTGACTACCAAGCCATGCCCACCAATTAAGCCACGCCCACAGAACTGGTAGGGAAAATTTTTAGATTTCACCCCTGGGTTACTGTCAACTCCTATCCTTCATTATAGTCTTATATGAAGCATCATCTGGTTTCTGATCCATCTTTGTAAAGGCTTAGGGAACCTCCTGTAAGCTTAAAAAGGCCAATCAACTAGATGCTGAAGAGGGAGAACTATTACTACTTCAGAACTACTTCAAGGCTATTAAAAGGGTTTCCTTTAAGAACATCATCCAGAGACAAATCCTATTTTATTAAAAGTTTCCTTTTCCCCCCTTGCTGTCCAGAATTCAGAAATGTGGACTAGCTTATGACGTTTCACTGATGTATATACATGCATGATTAAGCGAGTCATTCTTATAGCACCCTTTCATTAAATGTGGATCTTCTTTAATTGCCAGGAAGTAGAAGGTGCATGGATTTATATTTACATTTCATATTTATATTTTAGGTACCTAAGAGAGACTACGTATCCCAGATTGATTCTGATCACTCAGCATTTGCTAAATGTCCACATCTACTAGGAGATGTCACTGATAGTGGATACTAGTTCATGGAAACTTTCCTTCTATGCAACAGTCTGCCCCTGAGTTACGAGACTGCCCCCACCCTCATAGTTTTCCAAAGCAGGTAAACAACTAACTTTTCCAGAAGACCTTTTGAGGTTGATTGTGGAATTGTTAACCCTAATATTAATTTTATGCCACTTTTAATGTATTAGTGCAGTGATGGCTAACCTTTTCCAGACCAAGTGCCCAAAGTGTGTGCGTGCGTGCGCATGAATGTGCACATGCATGCCCAAACCTCCAAAATGCAATGTGTGTGTGGCCCTGCATGTGCATCCTGCCCGCTGAACATGCATACATGCCCCCGCATGTGCCCCCCTGTGCATGTGTATGTGGTCCCCTGCATGTGCCCCACCCCCGCACATGCACGTGCCCCCCCACATACATGCCCCGTGCATGCACCCCACCCCCTGGCTGGTGGGAGGTGTCCATGCATGCGTGGCAGACTGAGATGAGGTGATGGCTCACGCATGCCATAGGTTCACCATCACGGTATTAGTGTATTTATAGCATGCATTGTTGGTATTTTATGTATTATTCATATCTAGAAATCTAGTAATTGGATTGAGATGAGAGGGAGGGAGGGAGAGAGGGTGGGAGAAGGAAGGAAGGAAGGAAGGAAGGAAGGAAGGAAGGAAGGAAGGAAGGAAGGAAAGAAAGAAAGAAAGAAAGAAAGAAAGAAAGAAAGAAAGAAAGAAAGAAAGAAAGAGAAAGAAAGAAAGAAAGATTCCTCTACAGTTTAAGAAGGTTCTCTTTCTCTTTCCTAATTTGTAATTGTCTGGACATGTTTGTGATATCCCTGGGAGAAAGGATGATTGACCCATTGTCACCTGAGAGCATGAATGATTAGGAATTTGTTCCATAGCCAACATTCTAGCCATTTTCAGCTTTATAGTTAACCGTTATTCATAGGCTCTGCCTTTAATCAATTTGTTTCTTTACATATAGATTTTTTTTCCAAAATGTATACCATTTGTATGATTTAAGTTATCTCCTACTTGTATTTCTTTACTAAGAGAAAAACTTTGTACTTATTCCTACACTGAACATGACAAGCATCTGTTCATTATTGTACATTTATACCTCTGGCTTTGGCAAACCAACATGTGGCATACAGAACGTTTCTAGGATGGACACAGATTCTGCTATTAGAAGAGTGACTATTGATCCATCATTTGCTTACCTGTTTAAGCCGGTAGTCAATATTTGGGCTGTCTATTTACCAAAGTAGTATATGATAGCTTCTGTGACAATTCAGTTCAGATATACTGTGCCAATATAGGGCCCAGATGCATAAAGCAATTGCTCAACTACTTTAGCATGAGGGATATACACGCGCACACACAGTAATAGTATAATTATGCAAGCAAGCAACAGTTAACTTTCTAATTAACAATTTTGCCAATTATTCCTTCTGGTCTACTTTGGCTTTTGACCCTTCCCCAACCTGCATATCTATGCAGCACTTTATATGTGTTGATTGATTGATGTATAATAATAATAATAATAATAATAATAATATTGACTAGAATAGAATAGAATAGAATTTTATTGGCCAAGTGTGATTGGACACACAAGGAATTTGTCTTGGTGCATATGCTCTCAGTGTACATAAAAGAAAAGATACGTTCATCAAGGTACAACATTTACAACACAATTGATGATCAATATATCAATATAAATCATAAGGATTGCCAGCAACAAGTTATAGTCATACAGTCATAAGTGGAAAGAGATTGGTGATGGGAACTATGAAACGATTAATAGTAGTGCAGATTCAGTAAATAGTCTGACAGTGTTGAGGGAATTATTTGTTTAGCAGAGTGATGGCCTTCGGGAAAAAACTGTTCTTGTGTCTAGTTGTTCTGGTGTGCAGTGCTCTATAGCGTCGTTTTGAGGGTAGGAGTTGAAACAGTTTATGTCCAGGATGCGAGGGATCTGCAAATATTTTCACGGCTCTCTTCTTGATTCGTGCAGTATACAGGTCCTCAATGGAAGGCAAGTTGGTAGCAATTATTTTTCCTGCAGTTCTAATTATCCTCTGAAGTCTGTGTTTTTCTTGTTGGGTTGCAGAACCGAACCAGACAGTTATAGAGGTGCAAATGACAGACTCAATAATTCCTCTGTAGAACTGGATCAGCAGCTCCTTGGGCAGTTTGAGCTTACTGAGTTGGCGCAGAAAGAACATTCTTTGTTGTCCTTTTTTAATGATGTTTTTGATGTTAGCTGTCCAATTGAGATCTTGCGATATGATAGAACCCAGAAATTTGAAGGTTTCTACTGTTGATACTGTGTTGTCAAGTATTGTGAGAGGTGGAAGTATGGAAGGGTTTTTCCTAAAATCTACCACCATTTCTACGGTTTTGAGTGTGTTCAGTTCCAGATTGTTTTGGTTGCACCACAAGGCTAGTCGTTCGACCTCTCGTCTATATGCGGATTCGTCATTGTCTCGAATGAGACCAATCACTGTTGTGTCATCTGCGAACTTCAGTAGCTTAACAAATGGATCATTGGAGATGCAGTCATTGGTATACAGAGAGAAGAGAAGTGGGGAGAGCACACAGCCTTGGGGGGCCCCTGTGCTAATTGTACAGGTATTTGATGTGATCTTGCTTAGCTTCACCTGCTGCTTCCTGTTTGTTAGGAAGCTTGTGATCCACTTACAAGTCTGTTCCGGTACCTGTAGCTGGTTTAGCTTAGTTAGAAGAATGTCTGGAATGATGGTATTGAATGCTGAACTAAAGTCTACAAAAAGGACCCTTGCATAGGTCTTTGGAGACTCAAGATGTTGTAGGATGTAGTGCAGAGCCATATTAACAGCATCATCTGTTGATCTATTTGCTCGGTATGCAAATTGCAAGGGGTCTAAAGGCGGATTCGTGATGGTTTTCAGGTAGGAAAGCACTAGCCTTTCAAAGGTTTTCATGACTACAGATGTTAGAGCAACTGGTCTGTAGTCATTTAGTTCCTTGATGGTGGGCTTCTTCGGCACTGGGATGATGGTAGAGCGTTTGAAGCAAGAAGGAACATAGCACATCTCTAGTGATTTATTGAAAATATGGGTGAAGATGGGGGCCAATTGGTCAGCACAGACTTTTAAGCAAGAAGGAGTTATCTTGTCTGGGCCTGAAGCTTTTCCTGGCTTTTGTCTGTGAAATAGATCCTGCACTTCCTTTTCTGTGATCACTAGGGGTTGTGAACCCAATGAAATGGGGTCAGTTGTAGGAGGCTTGGCTGTTGTTGCTGTGTCTGAGATGGGGGTTGTGGAGATAGGTGGCTGTAGTTTCCTTTCAAACCTGCAGTAAAACTCATTCAGGTCATCTGCCAGTTGTTGATTACCTTCAGCCTGGGAAGGAGGTTTGCCATAGCCGGTGATATTTTTAAGAGTTTTCCACATGTTTGCTGGTTCATTTGCTTACCGGCTTAAACAGGTAAGCAAATGATGGATCAAGAGTCACTCTTCTAATAGCAGAATCTGTGTCCATCCTAGAAACGTTCTGTATGCCACATGTTGGTTTGCCAAAGCCAGAGGTATAAGTGTACAATAATGAACAGATGCTTGTCATGTTCAGTGTAGGAACACACACACACACACACACACACACACACACACACATAATAATAATAATAATAATAATAATAATAATTATTATTATTATTATTATTATTATTATTATTATTATTATTATTATTATTATTGTTATTATTGTTATTATTATTATTATTATTATTATTATTATTATTATTATTATTATTATTATTATTATTATTATTATTATTATTATTTAATTTTTATACCGCCCTTCTCCCGAAGGACTCAGGGCGGTGAACAGGCAGATAAAATAAAATAAATGTCCACATTTATGTATGTATGTGTATAAAATTTCAAAGTCAAACACCAAAATCGTCTCTTGGGTTGTTGGAAAAGAATGTTTGCTATGACCATTATAATCTCTTGACAAAATTCTATCAGCCTGTGCCCTGCTTCATTTTGTACTCCAAGGCCAAACTTGCCTGTTATTCCGGTTATCTTTTGGCTTCCTACTTTAGCATTCCAATCCCCCATGATAATAAGTACATCATTTTTTGGTGTTGATTCTATCAGGTGCTGTAGGACTTCATAGAACCAGTCAGCTTCATCCTCTTCAGCACCAGTGGTTGGGGCAGAGACTTGGACTACTGTGATATTGAATAGTTTGCCCTGGATTCGAACTGAGATCATTCTGTCATTTTGGGGATTGTATCCCAGTATTGCTTTTCCTATCTTTTATTGACTATGAAGGCTACTCCATTTCTTCTGAGGGATTCTTGCCCGCAGTAGTATACCTGATGGTCATCTGAATTAAATTCACCCATTCCTGTCCATTTTAGTTGATTCCTAAGATATTGATGTTCAGTCTTGTCATCTCTTGTTTGATCACGTCCAGCTTGCCTTGATTCATGGATCTTATATTCCAGGTTCCTATGGAGAAAAAATCTTTACAGCATCAGATTTTCCTTTCACCATCAGATACATCCACAGCTGAGTGTTCTTTTGGCTTTGGCCCAGTCGCTTCATTCTTTCCGGCACTACTAGTACTAGCCGTCCGCTCTTCCCCAGTAGTATATTGGACATCTGAGGGGTTCATCTTCCGGCATCATATCTTTTTTCCTTTTTGTACTGTCCATGGGGTTTTCATGGCAAAGGTAATAGAGTGGGTTGCCATTTCCTTCTCCAATGGATCACGTTTTGTCAGAATTCTCTGCTATGACCTGTCCGTCTTCGGTGGCCCTGCACGGCATAGCTCATAGCTTCATTGAGATATGCCAGCCCCTTCGCCACGACAAAGCAGTAATCCATGAAGGATAAATAAATAATACCATAAATAAACAAATAATATCAATCTTTAAAATAACTTAAATACCGTATATACTCGAGTATAAGCCGATCCGAATATAAGCCGAGGCACCTAATTTTACCACAAAAAACTGGGAAAAACTATTGACTCGAGTATAAGCCGAGGGTGGGAAATGAGGCAGCTACTGGTCAATGTAAAAAATAAAGATAGAGCCAAGTAAAATAACATGAATATTTATTTGAACGAAAAACAATAAAAGTGCAAAAGGGGGAAGGAGGATTCCCAGCTTTAGAAAATTTAGAACTACGCCGCCTTTGGTATGACCTGAGCATAGCTCATAAAATTATCTGCTACAATGTACTTCCTATCAATGACTACTTCAGCTTCAACCACAACAATACACGAGAACACAATAGATTCAAACTTAAAAGTGAACCTCTCCAATCTAGATTGCAGAAAATGTGACTTCAGTAACAGAGTTGTTAATGCCTCGAATGTGCTACCTGACTCTGTGGTCTCTTCCCAAAATCCCCAAAGCCTTAACCAAAGACTATCTAGTATTGACCTCACCCCATTCCTAAGAGGTCTGTAAGGGGCGTGCATAAGAGCACCAGCGTGCCTACCGTCCCTGTCCTAATGTTCCCTTTAGTTGTATTCCTTTTATGTATTCAATTCATGCTTATATTTATATAATTATTTAATATGTATTTGACAAAATAAAATGAATGAATGAATGAATAGAATAGAATAGAATAGAATTTTTATTGGCTAAGTGTGATTGGACACACAAGGAATGAATGAATGAATGAGTGAGTGAGTGAGTTACTTCAACAACATTGTCTCACAGAAATTGACAATACAACTGCAAGCATGAAAATGAGTCCTCCTTTAGCTTCCAAGGGACCAGGGTGCCTCTGAAGGTCAGTGCTCTAAGCACTAAGAACCCAGCACAAATCTAAGCCTGTATGCACACCAATAGTGAAAATACTTGGCAGAGAAGGTTAATTTTCATAGACGTTGGGGTGGCTCTTTTTTTTTTTTTTTTGGCAGGGCAATAAGGGTCTCTAATATCATTAAACCCAAGTGTGAGGAAAAAGACAGCAGCTAAAATGTTAAGGCCAGTTGTGTGACCTTCTCCAATACAGTTGGCCTGGCTGTTTGCCAAAACTTAAAGCACCCTCCCATCCCCCCCTCCCTGCTAAAGCTTCTTTCTTAAAACAATTGTGGTCTTTGCCTTTCATGTCGCTCAACCTTTCACCTGCCAGGTTCCTAGCCCTTCACCCTTGACCCACTGCTGTGTTTGCTTAGCATTGTGCCAATCGACTTTAGAAGTCTGTGTGTGTGTGTGTGTGAGAGAGAGAGAGAGAGAGAGAGAGGGAGGGAGGGAGGGAGGGAGGGAGTGCAAAAGGGGGAAGGAGGATTCCCAGCTCTAAACAAAGGGAAATCCTGGAATGCCAGCGCGAAAGGCGGTGCTCGCGTTCCTCCTCCCTTGCTCAAAAGCCCCAATAACCTTCACCAGCAAGGCAGACCCCCACGGGAAGGAAGGGACGGCTGACTCACCGAGCATCTGGCTGAAGAGCAGCTGCTCCAGGTCGCCCAGCACGGTGACTACTAGCTCGGATCGACCTTCAGGAAAAGCCTTCTCTCCGCCGGGCCCCTTCCTGGCCGGTTGAGTGGCCGCTTGGCGGCCGCTTGGGGCAGCGCCGAAGAGAAGGGGACTAGGGCACACAGGCGCGCACACACACGCCCAGCTTCTGAAGCACGGAGGGAGAAGAAAGAATGAAAGAAGGGGAGGAACGGCCCCTCCTTTCTCTCTCTCTCTCTCTTCCAGCGCCGCCGAAGAGAAGGGGACTAGGGCACACAGGCGCGCACACACACGCCCAGCTTCTGAAGCACGGAGGGAGAAGAAAGAATGAAAGAAGGGGAGGAACGGCCCCTCCTTTCTCTCTCTCTTTCTCTTCCAGCGCCGCCGAAGAGAAGGGGACTAGGGCACACAGGCGCGCACACACACGCTCAGCTTCTGAAGCACGGAGGGAGAAGAAAGAATGAAAGAAGGGGAGGAACGGCCCCTCCTTTCTCTCTCTCTTTCTCTTCCAGCGCCGCCGAAGAGAAGGGGACTAGGGGACTTCCGGGTGGCTCCACCTCTTCGCTGAGCCCTAATTAAAGGGGCTCCGCACTGAACATCGTAAAAGCCAGGAAAAGCCGGCTTTAATCTTTTTCCCTGGATGAAAGGGGGAAGATAAGAGCGCAGGAAATGTTGGTAGACCTCCCCAGAGGCTTTGTTTTAATTAAGCAGAGCCTCGAAGGGTCGACGGGTCCCATAAATATTCCTGCCATCTCCGACTTCAGTGCGTGTCTGCAAAAGCAGGAAAAGAAGAAGGTGTCCATCTCTGCTAATTGTCTTATCTTTATGGATCTCTTTAAGCAGACGGAATGAGTGCAAGCGGACGATTATTGGATTGCAAGTATTTTTGATTTCCGGACTTCTATCTTTTAAAAAAGAGAATTTTTTTTTCTCCTTTGTTTTAATTGACTCTTAAAGATGGCGCCTGAACGGGAGTGAAAATGACGAATAAGAAGATAAGAAAAGTTATGTGTGGATTTTAATGAAGTGAACTGAGCTCTCCTATACTTAAAGGGGAAAAGAGAAGTTTCTAGACTTATATTTTGTGAATTTTAAAACTGAAATGGCTACTAAACCACCTAAGACTGGGGGTAGAAGGGGTTCTGAACTAGCTTTAGAAGATCTGATTAAAGAGCAAGGGAAAGTGTCTGAAGAAAGGTTTAAAGAGATTATGGATAATAATGAGAAAATAAGAGAAGAAATAAAAGAGAATAATAAAAAAATAAGAGAAGATATCCTGATGGCTTTTCAAGGTTTGGCAAAAAGATTGGAGGTGGTGGAGGAGGAGGTGCAAGAAATTGTTCAGTCAAATCAACAAATAGAAAATAGAATGGGGGGAATGCAAATCAAATTGGATAAAAATGAAGATCAAGTGGTGGTGATGCAGTATAGAATGATGGAAGGAGCTCTGAGAATTAGGGGTTTGGATGAGGAAAAGGGAAGATTTAAAAAATTTTATCAGAAGCTCTGGCTGAATTTATTGAACTTGATCCACAAGAGGTTGCTTATCAAATTGACAAAATTTATAGAGTTAATTCTTGGATTGCTAGGCAAAAGAAACTTCCTAGAGACATCGTGGTTTATTTTTTGAAAAGAACAGTGAGGAATCAAATTTTGCAAGTTGCTTTTCAGAAAAACTTGAAAATAGGGAACAGGAGTTGAAGGTTTTGAAAGAGATCCTCCCAAGATGTTAAGGGGTAGAAAAGACTTTACATTTTTTACACAAGAAATTAAGAAATACCAGATTCAATTTAGATGGGAGGTTCCAGTTGGCTTGACAGTGTATTACCAGGGAAGAAGATATCGTATTGACACAGTGCTTAAGGCCAAAGATTTTCTTTCTACAGTGCTGAAATTTGAAATAGAAATAATAGAAAAAGAATTCAAGAGACTCAAATGGGTGTGGAAGCTGAGGTGATTCCAGTGATGTTACCATCAGAGGAACAACCACAAGAACAAAGACTGACGAGGGAGCCCTTAAGCGTAAAGAAAAGGAGCAACAAACTCAAAGTAAAGTTCAGGACTCTGCTACAGAAGCGGTGGAGGAGCACGGCCGAAGATACGGGAGGACGATCTTCAGTTGATTGCCCAAAGGCTTCAGCAGCCCAGTAATGGCAAATAAAATCTTGACTTGGAATGTCAATGGTTTGAACTCAGCTCAGAAGAGAAGAAAATATTTCATTATTTGAAACAATTTAAAATGATGTTATTTGCTTACAAGAAACGCATATTAAATTATCAGATCAAAAGTACCTAATAAACTCAAAGTTAGGTAAACATTTTGTTGCTTCAGCTTTGGAGATAAAACATGGCATAGTGGTTTATTTGAGAAAAGATATACCAGCCAAGTTAATAGAGGCAGATATTTATGGAAGATATATTGCTATTGAACTTACAATAGAAACAAAAAGGACTCTCTTGCTTGGTATATATGCACCCAACCAGCAACAAGAAAAATTTTATAGAATGTTATATGATAAGTTGACTCTATGGGATTATAAATCGTGTATTATATTGGGAGATTGGAATGGAGTAATAGATACACGAAAGGACAAGAGAACTTCTTCCAAGAAGATACCTGCACATGCAAAGCTGCCTAAATCCTTTTTTGATATGATAGAAGATTTTGAGTTAAGAGATGTATGGAGACTGGAATTTGGAGGAAAGAGACTATACTTTTTTCTCTGATAGGCATCAATCCTTCTCACGTATTGATTTTATTTTAATTTCTAATGATTTGCTTTTTAGGGTGAAGAAAACTAAGATATTTCCAAGATGTTTGTCTGATCATAGTCCTGTTTGGATGGAATTGCAATATGGAAAAGAGGGTAGAAGAACTTGGAGATTAAATGAAAATTTGTTTAGATATCAGGATAATGTAAATCAATGTAAAAAGCAGATGAAAGAATTTTTTGATTATAATTTGAATAATGAAACATCGATAGAAATGGTTTGGGACTGCAGTAAAGCTTTTATGAGAGGTGTATTAATATATCTTAATAATAGACAGAGAAATAAGCAACAAAGACAGCGTAGGTATTTAGAAGAGGAAATTTATAAGAAACAACAATTATTAATACATAACCCACATGATCAAAAACTTAAAGATGCAATAAAGTTACTACAGAATCAATTTAATATGATAATGGCTGATCAGGTGGCAACAAATATACAATATGCCAAACATAATACTTTTGTAACGCAAATAGACCTGGTAGGTGGTTAGCATACACTTTAAGGAAAAGACAAAACAACGACTATAGAAAAAATAGAATACAAAGGTAAAGAGAGATATCAACAGGATAAAATTAAAAAAGCTTTTTTAGAATATTATACAAATTTATATCTTAAAGATAATATATTGAATAGGGATATTGATAAATATTTGAAGGAATATAAGGTTAAAAATTTAACTTTAGAACAAACGGATGAATTGAATCGGCCTATAACCTCGGAAGAAATTATTTTGGTAATTAAACAATTAAAAATGGGGAAAACTCCTGGTACGGATGGGCTTACAGTTAGTTATTATAGGAATTTACAGGATGAGATGTTAGGTCCACTTAAGGAATTATTTAATCAGATACAACTAGGAGGGGGAATTCCCCCCTCATGGAGAACCTCTTTTATTTCATTGATACCAAAAGAGGAACAGGATTGTTCTAAACCTGGGAATTATAGGCCAATCTCACTTTTAAATAATGATTATTTGTTAAAATAATAGCTAATAGATTAATGTTGATTCTGCAGCGAAGAATTCATAATGATCAATCTGGATTTATAAAAGGGAGACAGATGAGGAATAATGTTAGGCAGATTGTTAATTTACTGGAGTACTTAGAAAAGAAAAATTTTATTCCAGCAGCATCTATATTGCTCGATGCAGAGAAAGCTTTTGATCGATTGCATTGGGATTTTTTATTTAAATTAATAGAAAAGATGCAATTTGGAGATGGTTTTTTAAGAATAATTAGGGCAATTTATGGAGAGCAAACAGCACAGATTATAATCAATGGTAGCTTAACAGAACCTTTTAAGATTGCGAAAGGAACAAGACAGGGATGTCCTTTATCACCATTATTGTTTATTTTAACTCTAGAACCATTATTGGATAAAATACGAGAAGTAAAGGAGATAGAGGAATTAGAGTTAGACAGTATGAATATAAGTTAAGAGCTTTTGCAGATGATTTGGTGATTACTTTAACAAACCCTATAAATTCTAGTAAATCTTTGTTGGAAATAATTGATCAATATGGGAATGTCTCAGGGTTTAAGGTAAATCAGAAAAGACAAAAGTGATAATAAAAATATGGCCAGACAACAGAAAGAAAAACTAGAGGAAGTAACAGGATTTGAAATTGTAAAGAAGGTTAAGTACTTAGGGTTTATATTACGTCATCAAATGTGAAATTGTATAAGAATAACTATGAGGTTTTATGGCAAAAGTTCAGAAGGAGTTGATTGTTTGGAAAAATTGCAATTATCTTTGCTGGGAGAATTGCTGCTATTAAAATGAATGTTTTACCTAGATTTTTATTCCTCTTTCAGATGATACCAATAATTAAGAAAGATAAGAATCTTGAGGAATGGCAGAAGGAATTAACAAATTTATATGGGAAGGTAAAAAGCTAGGGTTAAAATGAAAATAATTCAAGATTCTCGGAAAGGGAGGTTTAAAATGCCTAATTTTAAATTATATTATGAAGCAGCTGCTCTCTGCAATAAGTGATTGGTTTAATTTAACAGAGGACAGAATTTTGAATATAGAAGGTTATGATTTGTTATATGGATGGCATGCATATTTAATTTATGACAAAAAGTGGATAAGGCCTTTAAAAATCATGTGCTAAGAAATGCCCTTCATGTGTTTGGAAAAATACTCTTATAAACTAAATTATAAGGTTCCTATATGGGCATGTCCTAGACATACAGTAGAAAATATAAACATAGAACAGAATCAGGAAATGATTACATATAAAGATCTTTTGTATACTGAAAGAGGTAATTTGCAGTTAAAATCTCTGCAAGTATTAAGAGAGGAAGGGAAAAATTATACTTGGTTTCAATATGAGCAATTACGTGCTAGATGGAAGGGAGATCAGAAAATTGGTATAGAGCAGAACGAGGGAAATTTGGTAAAGCAAATTAGAAATCAGTCTCAGGAGCATATAAAGAGATTGTATAATGTGTTACTTGAAATAGATTCTGAAAGGGACTTGGTAAAGGACTGTATGATAAAGTGGGCACAAAATTTTCAGGAGCCAATATTATTGGAAACGTGGGAAAGAATTTGGGTTAGAAATGTTAAATTCACGCAGGCACAGAATCTGAGGGAAAATTTTTATAAAATGTTTTATAGATGGCATCTAGATCCTAAAAAATTATCGTATGTATCCAGAAATGCAAGCAAAATGTTGGAGATGTAATTGTGATGACGCTACATATTTTCACATTTGGTGGACTTGTAAGGACATAAAGGCCTTTTGGATAAAAATTTGGTGGATTTTACAAAATGTTCTGAAAAGAAGATAAAGTTCCTGCCGCAATTTTTCTTGTTGGGAATTATTACGGATTGTACAGTAATTGAGACTAAATTGATTTTAAATCTAATAACTGCAGCAAGATTACTAATAGGACAATATTGGAAGAAAAAAGAAGTACCAACAATACAAGAATGGATATTGAAAGTTGCCAATTTGGCTGAGATGGCGAAGATATCAGCCTTTTGAAAGACAATACGCAAGAAAGATACTTAAAGGAATGGAAAAATGGATTGACTATATTCAACGAGATATCAGACTAAGAGTTATCAGACTGTTTTTGAATGATTATGATGTATTATGTTTGATTGCTTTGGGGGGAAGTTAGGAATTGATGATTGTAGGGGTATAATTAAGTTGGGATGAAATTTTTTTAGCATATGTTTGTTTTACTTTTAACTATACCTTGTGCTTGTTCCGGGAAGTCGGGGGGGGGGAGGGGGGTTGCGAAGGGAGGGGGGAGGAGGGGGGGAAAGGGGGGGAAAAAATTTTGTAAAACTTTTTGAATAAAAAAAAAAAAAAAAAAAGAGAAGGGGACTAGGGCACACAGGCGCGCACACACACGCCCAGCTTCTGAAGCACGGAGGGAGAAGAAAGAATGAAAGAAGGGGAGGAACGGCCCCTCCTTTCTCTCTCTCTCTTCCAACGGGAAAACGCTCTTTCGCTTGCGGGGGAGAGGAGGGAGGGAGGGAGGGAGGTTGGCTTATTCAACCCTTCCCGGCTAGCCATCCAGCCCTTCCCAGGAGAAGGCGAGGAGTTTTGGGCAAGCGACCTTTTTGCTAGAAAGCGGCAGCGGCTGCCCCGACACCACCAGTTGGGGCGGGAGCCGGGTGAGCCGCAGTAACTCCCGCCAGGCTATGCATTGGCGCGGGGAAGCCCTGGCGGTGCAGTCCTTCTCGGCTGAGGGAGGAGGTTCCCCGACCGCGCGAGCTCGCCGCCGCGAGCCACCCAAAGGCCAGAAGAAAGGTCATTCCATCGAGTAATGGAGCGGCTCCTTCCTCTCCCGCCTTACCTATGCTGTGCGAGCCCGGCTGGGCTGCAACCCCGCCGCCGCCGCTCCTTCCTCAGCCTCCCGGGGCTCGCGCTCTAGCAGCCGCCAAGCTCAGGCCGGACTCGGCAGCTCCCCATCAGCACTCGCACGGTGCAATTCGGGCAGGAGGAGTCGGGCTCGCTCCGTGGCGGTGGCGGTGGCGGCGGCGGCGGCGGCGGCGGTGGCGGAGGCGGCGGAGGCGCCACCGCCACGGAGCGAGCCCCGCTCCTCCTGCCCGAATCGCGCCGTGCGAGGGCTGATGGGGGGCTGCCGGGGCCGGCCTGGGCTTGGCGGCTGCTAGAGCGAGCCCCGGGAGGCTGAGGAAGGAGCGGCGGTGTTGCAGCCCAGCCGGCTCGCACAGCATGGGTAAGGCGGAGAGGAAGGAGCCTTCGCCCATTACTCGATGGAATGACCTTTTCTTCTGGCCTTTGGGTGGCTCGCGGCGGCGAGCTCGCGCGTCGGGAAACCTCCTCCTCAGCCGAGAAGGCTGGCGGCTCCCCTGCCCAGCCCTCTCACTGCACCACCAGGGCTTCCCCGCGCCAATGCACAGCCCGCCAAGTTTGCGCCGTCCGCCCACCAGACACGGGAATGGGGCCGGCCTGGGGGCGACAAATCCCGCGAGACCTCGGCGGGCCCGCTCCCCGTCCCTCCCATGGGAGTCCGTTCGGTACCCCCTCCTGTGCGGGGTTCCCGAAGACGTAGACTCGAGTATAAGCCGAGGGGGCGCTTTTCAGCACAAAAAACGTGCTGAAAAACTCGGCTTATACTCGAGTATATACGGTACTAATCAATATTCTAAAAAACTGCTTCTTCAGCCTCTTTTCAGAGCTGGTTGTTATGTCTTCTCAATTCATGCCTTTGTCCTTAAGGCTTGGTCTTGTGAAGCCAGAATTAGCCTCTCTGTCTCTTTCTTCAGCTTTCCTGCTCTTAGTAATTGTCCAAAGCAGTCTTGTTATCTGCTTTGCCTGAGGTTTTCTTTACTTTTTGTTGTATTTTTGTACTCAAAACTTTGCACCTAAGTAATACTTGGCCTTGTCATGGTTTTTTTTATATATATTCTTTATTCGGTCCTTTTTGTAAACTAGTCTGTTCTCTCCGGTATTCAGTGTGACTTTCTGATACATTAGCTTCAGAGCATCTTCTTCACTTCCCTTCAGATATTCTTCCAATGTCCTTTTTTCTTGTTCAGCTTGCAACATCCTATTTTCCTTTGTAAGTAGAGTCTCTCAACCTTGCTTTGTGGATGAAGGACATCATTCATTGTCATTATTTTTCTGGTCTTCCTATCCAGGACTTTCCATTCTTCTTGAGTCTCTGTAAAGCACTATGGTAGATAAGTCTAAATGCTATTGTCATTGCCTTCAGTATGAGTTTGAAGGATGTCTAGGTTATTATTATTGTCAGAAGCTTAATGTAAATGAAATTGAATGAGAAAAATATGATGTCATATGAGACAATTTCCTATGTTTGTGATGAAAGCAATATAAGTTAAATGTCATGTTACGGCCTATGTGTCTAAAATGAAAGAAACGGGATAGGTATGTTATTCATGGCATGAAATCAGGACTAACTTCTCCTTGATTCCCAAAACCCACCCGCTCTATTTAGGTGGATCTTATGAAACAAAAGAGAACATTAATATTCAAGAGGCAATTTCATTTGGCGGGTCTTCAGTTTCTCATGTGAGAAAGCCTATTTTCTGAAGACTGCCTATTTGAGTCGTGGTGGTGCAGTGGTTAGAATACAGTAATGCAGGCTACTTTTGCTGACTGCCGGCTGCCTGAAGTTTGGCAGTTCGATTCTCACCAGCTCAAGGTTGACTCAGCCTTCCATCCTTCCAAAGTCAGTAAAATGAGGACCCGATTGTTGGGGGGAAATCTGCTTACTCTGTAAATCACTTAGAGAGGGTTGTAAAGGACTGCGAAGTTGTATATATATTGCATATTATTGCTATTTCAGCTTTACTATGCACTTTCTGATACAGTTCAAAGAATGAAATGAAGTTTGAGAAGTTTTTGAAGAAGATTAAAGTGAGAAAACCTGTCATCAGCAGGTGGAGAAAGTAATTATATCTAGTGACAGTGCTACAAATAATCAGCTTGGCAAGATTATAAGAGAGATGGCTCCTTCTTTATATCATATCGGCCTTCTGCTTGCAATGGATGAATGCCTAATTCCACAGCAAATTGTCTTCATGCTGCATTCAAGTGGGTGGCAAGTTCTGTTGCCTGACAGTGTTTGCTTGATCTGCCAGCTGAGACAATAATAGGATAGTTAATGGAATAAAACCTAGTCATTCCATTAATCATCATCATCACAGTTAATCACCCAGCAAGTCTTACTTACTTTTTGTTCAAAGGAATTATAAGTTACTTATGATCAAATAAATTCCAAACAGGAAGAGACTGCTGGCAGGCAGCAGGCTTATCAACTTGATCAGAGATCATCTATACAAGTAATGAAGCTGGTAAAGGAGGAAAAAATGATTCTGAAAACCCATTATATTACTATAAATCAGGTCTGTCTGGGTCTTCAAGTGAACAGGCAAGTATCCATTGACTGAAGAGAGGTGGGGCAAAAAAAAAAGCATCAAATTTAAACCTAGAGTGATGTAAGAGATTTTGGGGTGCATGGGCAAGGAAAAGAATGAGCAGGTCAGCTGAAAGATTATCTCAAAAATGATAACAGCCCAGATCAGAACAAATCTGAGAAAAAGCGTTTCAAGGTATTCCAAAAAAATCCAAACCCCTCCTCTATTTATACAGTGAACGAAGCAGGAAAATTCCTAGGAGAATTTTCAGGGTTCTGCATTTGGCTTAGGGCCTGGGTACTTACGGGACCACCTGCTGGTACCTTATGCCTCCCATCGACCCGTACGCTCTCACAGAGAGGGTCTCCTCAGGGTGCCGTCCGCCAAGCAATGCCGGCTGGCGGCCCCCAGGGGGAGGGCCTTCTCTGTTGGAGCACCTACGCTCTGGAACGACCTTCCCCCCAGTTTACGCCAAATACCTGACCTTTGGACCTTTCGCCGGGAATTAAAAACTCATTTATTTATTCAAGCGGGATTGGACTGATTTTTTAAATTCTAAATTTTAAAGTTTTAATCCTTTGTAATTTTATATGGGGTATTTTAGGTTAGGTCAATCTGACGGTTTTAATTCAGCCATTATGGAATAGGTATTTTAAATTGATATTTTAACTTTGTATACTTGTTTTTATTTTTGGCTGTACTTGGCTGTACCCTGAGTCCTTCGGGAGAAGGGCGGTATAAAAATTTAAATAAATAAATAAATAAATAAATTTACCTCAGGTCAACATTAAATATACTTTACAAAAACTCAGCCTAGTTCTCCATTATTTGGCCTTTCCACACATGTGGGTCTTGACAAAATGGACTGATAGACAGTGAGATCATGTTTCAATGGACAAATTAGAAGAATGGTGTCTGTATGCCACTTTGAGCTCACGAAAAAGAGATGAAATATAAATCCAATAAATGAATAATAAAAAAAGACTAATTTAGCCAAGTCATGGTCATGATTTGCTGCAATGTTGAGTCAAAAATTGTCTGGAGACCCAAGATGCACAGTTAAGCCTGGAGTTTGATTTATGAAACAAAACGTCAGTTTTATCAATCTCTCCAGTCTCATGAGGAAGCATGTCAACATAGTTTGAGATTGTCTTGAATGTTGACAATCTATTGTAGATCCTCTTCATCCCCAGGATATTAAGAAGACTGAAAAGAAAGAAAGAGGGCATTTTCATAGCTAGAGGAGATCCCAATCACCTGGGTTTGAGAATCATGTCTTCAAAATATTTCATATTTGGAAAATAAATCATTGACAGGTAACACCCAAGTGCCTAAATTTGCCAGTTATCCATACTGAAACAAATGGTTATTATTATTAATTGCCATAATTTATTTCCTGGTGTTTGCGTTGTACTGAATTCTATGATATATAATGTATGAGCTCTTTTCAGATATAGAAAAACACATGTGGGAACTAAATATATTAATTCAAAATCTAAAATGAATGCATATAAGATTTCATCACAATGACTGCTTTTGCTGCACCCCCATCACATCCCAGCTGCAATCAGAATAGCATAGTACTTAAGATGTTTGAGTAAGACTGGTGAAATCCAGACTCAATGGTGGAACCTCACTTTGGCTCATTCAGACCAAGAGAAAGTGACTCAAGCCAGTCACTTTCAGTCCACCCTACTTCCCACGGTTGTTGTAGGGGAAAGTTGGAGGAAGGAATGCTTCATATACCAGTTTCCTGGACATAAACTGTTTCAACTCCTACCCTCAAAACGACGCTATAGAGCACTGCACACCAGAACAACTAGACACAAGAACAGTTTTTTCCCGAAGGCCATCACTCTGCTAAACAAATAATTCCATCAACACTGTCAAACTATTTACTAAATCTGCACTACTATTAATCTTCTCATCGTTCCCATCACCAATCTCTCTCCACTTATGACTGTATGACTGTAACTTTGTTGCTGACAATCCTTATGATTTATATTGATATATTGACCATCAATTGTGTTGTAAATGTTGTACCTTGATGAACGTATCTTTTCTTTTATGCACACAGAGAGCATATGCACCGAGACAAATTCCTTGTGTGTCCAATCACACTTGGCCAATAAAAAATTCTATTCTATTCTATTCTATTCTATTCTATTCTATTCTATTCTATTCTATTCTATTCTATTCTATTCTATTCACATTTGGAGGAAAAGAAGGACATACTGTAAATCTAATAAATGAATCAAATAAATATCTTTCTACATGCATATGCACAGAGAGCGAGCTATACAATCATTATCAGAGTTGATTGGTTGCTGGAACTATATGTATATCGTATAGATATATATATTATTTACAATGTTATGCAGTAAAAGAAAAAAAGGCAATTAAGGAACCATTGGGATGTGTGACGGTTTGAGTGTGTTTGTGCATGTAAGTATAAGGAAATGAAAATAAATAAAAAGTACAATTAAAAAATACCTTATTTAAAAAAATAAGGAAGGAAGAAAAGAGACAGATATGCAGAGACAGGAAAGCTGGATAAATTAAGCAAAAATTGATCAAGAAAGAATGGATGAAGTGAAAATGAAAAATAAACAGGAAAAATAAATAAATGAGAGTGATGCCACCCACACAACCACCCAAGAAAGAAAACCTGAGTAAGAATTACATTTCATTGTGACAGCAAATGCATGCATCTCACTTTCCACTCCCACCCCCAATATTGTCACCCATCCAAAAACTGCAGTTGAGCGAGAGTTTGTGAGATGGACCTCTCATTCTCTGAATCTAGTCTGTCTTTCCTTCTTATGTACTTTTACTTGAACGAACATTAAAAAACATGTAGAGCCTCCATCTCTTAGTGGCATCCAGTACTTCTTACATGCTGAGCTACACATCAGAAGAAGATTCTGAATCATGATAAGTCTGAGTTCTCCACTCTGCATTTAGTGAGTTCAGTTCCATCATAAATTACCCTCTTCTGCACCAACTTTGTGTTGGATAACAAATTAACTCGGAGTCCATACATTATGCTGCACTAAGTTAATAATGCCTGTTCCAAACAGTAGGCTTACAGCAGAACTTCTGTGTAGTTTGGGAACTGTTTTCAAGCATTGTATCATGTCAGCTGTCTGGATTATATATATGCAGTCCATAGCAGTGGTGGGTTTCTACCCGTTCATCCCAGTTTGGCTGAAGTTTGGGCGCTTTGCGCATGCGCGAAGCGAACCGGTTGTAACACTGGTTGAAACTCACCACTGGTCCATAGGCACATCCACAATATAGTACAATAAGCAATGTTATGTAAAGCATACTGTTCTAAATCGCAAGAAAAGGAAATATACCATCAGTCCATGATTTATGAACACAGTTGTGCCCAAATTTTTCACTAATAACTGTTGAGTGAATTTGCCCCCATTATATAACATTTCTTGGCACAGTTAAGTGAATCACTTCAGTTGTTACTTTAGTGATATGGTTGTTAAGTGAATCTGGCTTCCCCACTGACTTTGTCACAAAAGGTGTTGATGTGATCCTGGGACACTGCAACCATGATAAATGCATGCCAGGTAATTTTGATCATGCGACTATGGGGATGCCACAAAGTTTGTAAGTGTGAAAAATGGTCCTATGTCACTTTTTTTCAGTTGGTTCTTGGATGAGATGTGAAATGTCTGCAAAGAAAAACCAGAAAGTCCAGTTGCCTCTTGAAAAAGCACCTTTGGGACTCTCAATTGAACATCTCATCAGCATCTAGCTAGGACTTTCCCAATCTTCCCTTTCCTCTTGACCCATTAACTTCTCCCCGATATATTTGTTTGCCAGTTCAGTCCTCATTCATTCTGTATCTATCACTAAGCCAAATCAATGTATTTCATTCATTCATTTTTGATCCTACCTCTTCTCATTTAAGTGCAACAAAATACCTTATGCAACCAGACTCGAAATTTTGGGCTTAGACAACTTAGAACTTCACCATCTTCAATCTGACCTAAGCATAGTACATAAAATCATCTGCTACAATGTCCTACCCAGTGGTGGGATTCAAGTAATATAACAACCGGTTCTCTGCCCTAATGATTTCTTCCAACAACCAATTTGCCAAACTGCTCAGAAAGTTAACAACCGGTTCTCCCGAAGTGGTGCGAACTGGCTGAATCCCACCACTGGTCCTACCAGCCAATGAATACTTCAACTAAAATACTTCAACTAAAACAATATAAGAGCACACAATAGATACAAACTCATGGTAAACTGATCCAAACTTGATTGCAGAAAATATGACTTCAGTAATAGAGTGGTCAACACTTGGAATGCACAACCTGACTCTGTGGTTTCTTCCCCAAATCCCCAAAACTTTAACCTTAGACTGTCTACTGTAGACCTCACCCCATTCCTAAGAGGCCTGTAAGGGGTGTGCATAAGTGAACCAGCGTGCCTACTGTCCCTGTCCTAATGTTTTCTTTTATTCATACCCTTTACATGCGTTTATAATTACTGTATGTTTGCACTTGTATCTGTCATAAAATACATGCTTGACGAAATACAGATAAATAAAAATAAAATAATAAATAAATAAACCAGTTCCTGAATGATTCTCCTTTCACAATTCCCAATTTCTGCTACATTTATGTTTCTTTTGACATAATAACAACAACAACAACAACAACAACAACAACAACAACAACAACAACAACAACAGAGTTGGAAGGGACCTTGGAGACCTTCTAGTCCAACCCCCTGCCCAGGCAGGAAACCCTACACCATCTCAGTCAGATGGTTATCCAACATTTTCTTAAAAATTTCCAGTGTTGGAGCATTCACAACTTCTGCAGGCAAGTCGTTCTACTTATTAATTGTTCTAACTGTCAGGAAATTTCTCCTTAGTTCTAAGTTGCTTCTTTCCTTGATTAGTTTCCACCCATTGCTTCTTGTCCTACCCTCAGGTGCTTTGGAGAACAGCCCGACTCCCTCTTCTTTGTGGCAACCCCTGAGATATTGGAACACTGCTATCATGTCTCCCCTAGTCCTTCTTTTTGTTAAACTAAATATGTGGTACTAAATATGTGGTACTCATGTTCCAAAAAACGTGGGGAGACAATCTTATTCACATGTATGTCTACTACTTTTGACATACAGTTACTCCTTAAAATAGACCATATACCTTCCTACTACTATATTCTTATGCTTTAACATTTATTTTACCATGTTTAATAAACACCCTACCAAGGTACATAGGTTCTTTTGCCCCAGTTTTTCATCATTTCACAAATGATCATCATGCAATTCTTCTCTTCATGTTCAGACACAATTGCCTTGATATTAAATATATTCACTTTCATAACCATGCTTCTTGCCTGATATTGTTCCATGCTCATTGCAAGTCATCTGAATTCTCTGATGACTTGCAACAAGCATAGAACAGCAGTGTCTGCATACAAATATATGCACATTCTCATTCCCAACCAACAAACACCTTTAACTTCCACACAAGCCTTCCTTTTTCAACAATTTGCTAAGCATTAAATTTATTCTCATGAATACAGTACTCTAGTTTTACTTTTAATTTGGTTCATTCTGTTGAAGGCTTTTTCTTCAGACCCTTCCCCCTCCTCTAAAATAATTACATTTTCATCATAATCAATCCGTGATTCTTTTTCATGCTTTTATTTTCAGAATGCCATAAATTTGGAGAACCCTTTTCTCTTATGCTTCTGCTGCTGCAGAAGAGTTCCTTTAAGCAACAAAATAGGCCAGCATCATTTTCTAGAAATGGAGTTAATGTTTATGGTTATATGTAATAGTCTAAAAAAAGGATGGAAATCAACCAGGAACTGGTTGATGATAGGCAATTTTAGAATAATTATTCATACTGGCTACAGATGGTTCTTGAGAAAGCAGCTGAGTCAGGGTTAGTGTTGGGACTTGCTTAAATAAAAGAGAAAATCAGATGAAAAGGCATTGGCAGGGATCATTATTACTCAATTGTCATTACCTTGTTCTCATTATGTACATAGCAGACAGTAATTAGTTCTAATAACCCTTAGAACTAACAAAAGATTCCATGGAAAATGAAGCACACACTATGTTTCATTCCATATAACATGCAAAGCAAATAGGCAAAATCAGGTTTGAGAACATTACTTTGAAATAATAAGTGAGGACAATTAATCAGTGGCACAGCTTGCCTGCAGAAATTGTGGGCACTTCATCACTGGAGGTTTTTAAGAAGAGATTGGACAGCTATTTGTCTGAAATGATATAGGGTCTCCTGCTTGAGTAGAGGGCTGGACTAGAAGACCTCCAAGGTCCCTTCCAGCTCTATTCTGATTCTGATTCTAAATAATCCTTTAAAAATAGGCTTGCTCACAGACTTAACTTCATGGAATCAAGATTGATTTAAGAACATTTCCATCAGTTATTTAGAGGGATCACATGGATGTAGTCTTGAAGAGTGATTGAAGTACGGAGGCCTTCCACAAAGGATTTTTTTTAAGGATACTCCATCTAATATTGTGGATTGCTGATGATGATTCTTGGAAGCCATGCCAGACTCTGCTGTTATTTATCTTCTGCTCTCTCCAAGAAAGAAACAAGACTTAAGAAAGAATGAATAACAGGATGGCAGCCCTTTGAGGGAAGCCCTTTGAGGGAAGTTAGGTCAGGAAATAGATATTCTAAGGACCACTAGAATTCTACTTCATAGTTATAGGGGAGTCAGAGTGATACAGACTTGAGTTTCTTTCTCACAACTTCCTGTTTCCCAGGTTAAGTTCATGTTTTTCCAATAGTTGCCACCTATTTGCTTTAAGGTCATCTTTGTACATCTCTGGTCACTGTTGAACCCTAGGACTTCTCCCATTGATAACTAGTATTTGCTACAAAGTGACCAGAGAGAGATGCTAAGGAATGACAGTGAGAAAAAGGCCAATAAGGGCAAAGTGGTGTCTCAGGCTGTAAGATAGCCTGTTATTAAACACAGCTGCTTGCAATTACTGCTGGCTCGAGTCCCACCAGACCCAAGGTTGACTCAGCCTTCCATCCTTTATAAGGTAGGTAAAATGAGGACCCAGATTGTTGGGGGGGCAATAAGTTGACTTTGTAAATATACAAATAGAATAGAATAGAATAGAATAGAATTTTATTGGCCAAGTGTGATTGGACACACAAGGAATTTGTCTTGGTGCATATGCTCTCAGTGTACATAAAAGAAAAGATACGTTCATCAAGGTACAACATTTACAACACAATTGATGATCAATATATCAATATAAATCATAAGGATTGCCAGCAACAAGTTATAGTCATACAGTCATAAGTGGAAAGAGATTGGTGATGGGAACTATGAAACGATTAATAGTAGTGCAGATTCAGTAAATAGTCTGACAGCGTTGAGGGAATTATTTGTTTAGCAGAGTGATGGCCTTCGGGAAAAAACTGTTCTTGTGTCTAGTTGTTCTGGTGTGCAGTGCTCTATAGCGTCGTTTTGAGGGTAGGAGTTGAAACAGTTTATGTCCAGGATGCGAGGGATCTGCAAATATTTTCACGGCTCTCTTCTTGATTCGTGCAGTATACAGGTCCTCAATGGAAGGCAAGTTGGTAGCAATTATTTTTTCTGCAGTTCTAATTATCCTCTGAAGTCTGTGTTTTTCTTGTTGGGTTGCAGAACCGAACCAGACAGTTATAGAGGTGCAAATAGAATGAGACTATTGCCTTACACACTGTAAGCCACCCTGAGTCTTCGGAGAAGGGCGGGATATAAATGTAAATAAATAAATAAATAAATAAAAAGTAAATCATTTGTAGGATTTCTTTCCCATTCAAGCACCACATATTGATTATTCCTTATTAAGGACAGAAGTTCCCTGTTTTTGCTGTTGCTGTGCTGCTGTTTCCTATCAAATGTTCGCAGCTTTAAATAATAGTTGCAAAATGATATATGTATTATTAACTAAAGATCTGGATTTTTTTTCATAAAGAGTAACATTTTCCAGTCCCTCCTGCTTTTTTTTTTTTTTTTTTTTAAGCACAGAAAACTGAAAGGAATAGCATAAAAAATAGTCCTCAGCTGAAAACCCAGAATACTTTGGTACATCTTGTCTAGGAATAGCCATGAATCCAGGAACACATTGCTTGCTTCTGGAAAATTCTTACTCATAAAGTATTAAGTAAACTATGCCCAGATATGTTCTGCAACTTGGAGTCGCACTGCCAATATGATAAATAATCTGACTTCTTCCTATTGGGGGCTATTATCTACAACTCTAGCCTTTATTTTCTTTTGATAAGTTTTCAATATTTTTTTTTCAAAAAGCCTTTTTGAACAAAGAACATTGCATAACACGATAAGCAAAGTTGCTTTGCAGAAGCATGATGGCAAAGTTTAAGCAATGAGGCTTACAAGTTCTATTCTTCCAGATAATAATTAATTCATTCCAGATAATAATTAAAGAAAAAGAATATTTTGCAAGAGGACCACTATCACATGTCCTTGCAAGGACTTTTCTGCAGGTTTATGGAGAAAGATATTAAGATCCACTGAACAACAATTATAGCAAAATCCTAATTAAAATATAAGAAGAAGAGCAATTACGATCAGATCAGAACAAAGTGGATACACAAATAGAGGTGGATGGATAAACTCCAGGTTATGCAACTTCTATCTGGCAAAGCTCAGCTCTTCTTTTGGAGGAGAATCTAAGAATCTATATAGGTAGGTTATATAACGTAACTATCCCCATCCGAACCCATTCACAAGTTGACATCCTCTTCATGTCTTCGATGCTTGTGAAGATTTTCACAAGAAAGTCTAGAAGCTGCTTTTAAAAAGCTGCCTATAGAGTTAAGAAATCATTAAATGCCATCAGTAAAACAGTTTTCTCCCAGTTACTGGATTCGGTTTGCTTGTTAAAAAGATCTGAGCTCTCAGCATGGTCTTGGCCCTGTTGCAGAATGCAGGTAGTCCTTGACTTACGACCAAAATGTATGTCGCTAAGTAAAAAACTTGCTAAGTGTGTTTTGCCCCATTTTACGACTTTTGTTGCCCCGTTTGTTAAGCGAATCACTGCAGTTGTTAAATTAGTAACATGGTTGTTAAGTGAATCTGGCTTCCCCATTGACTTTCCTTGTATGAAGGTCACAAAAGGGGATCACATGAGCCCAGAACACTTGCAACCGTGATCAATATGAACCAGTTGTCAAGGGCCGTGGTGGCTCAGGCTGTAAGATAGCCTGTTATTAAAACACAGCAGCCTGCAATTACTGCAGGCTCGAATCCCACCAGGCCCAAGGTTGACTCAGCCTTCCATCCTTTATAAGGTAGGTAAAATGAGGACCCAGATTGTTGGGGGCAATAAGTTGACTTTGTATATAAATATACAAATAGGATGAGACTATTGCCTTACACACTGTAAGCCGCCCTGAGTCTTTGGAGAAGGGCAGGATATAAATGTAAATTAAAAAAAAAAAAAGCATCTGAATGTAAATCACATGTCCATGGGGATGCTGCAACGGTCTTAAGTATGAAAAATGGTCATAAAAATGGTCACTTTTTTCAGTGCCATTGTAACTTTGAACAGTCACTAAAGGAACTGTTGTAAGTTGAGGACTACCTGTATAGACATTTTCAACATTTGATAGTCACATGGATTATAACCATGGGGAACCATCAACATGGTCATTGGTCATTATCATGAAAGCATGCAAGAACAATTTCTTTAGAACTCGTCATCAAGTAAAATAAAGCAGGAATGAAGAAAAAACAAGAAAATCTCTTTAAATTAGGCCAAATATATACCATGAAGTCTGAAATCCCAAGTTGGAAACCATTGATAATATTTAGTAGTTGATGTAAATAGTATTGACCTTAATATACAACTAGTATTGAAGGCCAAACAGCAAAGGTGATTCCCTTTAGCTCTGGAGACACAATGGCCTCTAATCTGTCTTCTACTGTGGCTTAATTGTTTTACTTTTTTTTATTCTTCCCTTTTAATGTTTCTGAAATTATTGGTGCTTCAATGTCGGGCATCTCCACATCTAATTCATTTAGTTTGCAAAGTGCTAGGAGGTAAATGTTGAAATGAGATAGATGTAAAACATAAAAGGCTTTATATATAAATAATAGATGCACATTTTCCATATATAGGGTTTCCCAGGGGGCATATTTTCCAGACAGTTTACAAACAGTATCAACTGCAACACCAAGCTAAGTTTTGTTTTTTTTGTCGCTGTTAAAAAAAAAAAAGAACCAATAGGAACAATTTGAACGAACAGCTGGTTGTATGACTATATTTTCGTCTGGCATTCCAAAGATAGCTGTGTTGGCAGTAGGGCAGCTTTTCTAGGACAGATTTTCACAAGCTGAATACCAGTCCTAAATAGGGTTATCTCTGGTTTTCAACTGCCTTATCTCAAATGATAGGAACATCAGAAGATTCTCCAAAGATTTTTCTTTCTTTAGAAGCCAACAAGAGGTGAGGTTTGTTGTTGTTGCTGTTAGTCTTTAAGTCGTGTCTGACCCATTGCGACCCCATGGACAACATTCCTCCAAGTCTTCCTGTCCTCCACCATCCCCCAGAGTCCATTTAAACTCATACCTACTGCTTCAGTGACTCCATCCAGCCACCTCATTCTCTGCTGTCCCCTTCTACTTTTGCCCTCAATTGTTCCGGCATTAGGCTCTTCTCCAGTGAGACTCAAGTGAGATGGAGCAGTGTGACTTTTTTAGTAAAATAAAAAATAAAAGGAGGCTTGACTATTCTAATTCAAGTAGATGGAAAAACTAAATTTAGATTAAACCCAAGATTTCCACATCCATGCTGAGCTTATGAATGGGAAGATTTTGTTTTTAAAGTATAAATCCTTCTTGCCAGTTCTTGAATCTGCAAGATGACGGAAAGAAGAGAATGTATTGCATTTCCGTTTCTGGCATGAAAAGCAAAACTAGACCTGTGTTTTAATGCCTCAGCCTACTGGTATCACTTGAAAATCAATCCTTTGCAAAAAAAAGATTAAAAGTAAAAATTATGGATAAGACTGCACTGAACATTCTTCTTCTCAAAAAGCTTAGAGATGAAAGGGAGATCTTTTTTCCCAATTGTTATTGCAAGTAATTATCTCAGATTCATTTACTTAGAAAAATTAATGAGCCTGCCCATCTTGATTATATGAACTCTACACAGCAAACAAGATTAAAATAGTAGTAGTAGAAGTAGTAGTAATGTGGACGATGGATGTGGCAGTAGTAGTTGACAAGGGCTTAGAAATGAAAGAGGTGCAGAAAATCACCAAATACAAAGACCTGCAGATAGAAATAGAATAATGGCAAAAGAAAGCTTAGGTAGCACCAATAGTAATAGATGCTTTGGGTGCAATCCCAGAACAACTGGAGCACCTTTTGAACACTACCAACAAATAGCAGTTTTACCTGGAACTGTTTACATCTTGCAATGATCCCTCTAACACCATCAAACAACAATTACCTCTCCCATGTTCTTGGGAAGGATTCGATAGGTGGATAAAAATACCAAATCCAATCTAAATATCTGGCTGACTGTGTGATGAACAATTACAATAACAGATGAACAATAATAATGATAATTCTTGCAAGAAATATCATTTGCCAGCAAGCGAGAACTTGATGGGACCCAGTCATAGAAAATGAAGAAGCTAAGTTGCTCTAGGACAGGCACCTGCCACATAACATCCCAGACTTAACAATTGTTGATAAGAAAGACAAAAAAGTCTGGTTAGTGGACCTGGCAGTACCTGGGGACAGCAGACTAGAAGAGAAAGAACTGGAGAAGAGACCTGCAAAGAACAACCATGGCAAAAGCAAGCAAAGGTAGAACCAATAGTAATTGGTGCCTTGGATGCAATTCCAAAAGAACTGGACAACCACTTGAGCACCATCACCACTGACAAATTCATCATCAGTCAGTTGCAAAAGGCAGCTTTACTTGGAACAGGTTACATCCTACGATGATATCTGTAACACTATCGAACATGCACATCTGCCTATCTCAGGCCCTTGGAAAGGACTCGATAGGTAGATAAAATTGCTAAACCCAATCTGAACCTATGTTTGATTGTGCAATGAACAATAATAATAATGGCAACACAATTATAAATTAAGCAAAAAACAAAATCAAAATAATCACAATACAATTATCAAGGTATCATATAACAAATGCAACCACATTTATTTGAATTCATCTAACATCCTAACAAGCATCTACAGGAAAATCAAGTCTTCACAACCTTCTGAAGATCAGCATGGTTGGCCCTACAGATCTTGAGATTGTTGGTTTCTTCATAGGGCAGGCCGTGAATAAGAGAACATATGATTACTCAGTGCTACAAGCAACATTGTTTAAAAGATGACATTTAATTCATATCCAGTCTTCCAATCTTCTACTTAGGGCCAAGAGAAAGCGACTGGCTTATAGAAACCCAGTTGGTTTCCACACCTAATGAAGGATTAAGAATTCATAGCTTCTCATCCTTTAATCATTATATCAAACTGCCATCTATAAAAGGGAGATAATAATTTTGAACTACTTTACAAAAAATATTGTAAGAAACACAATGTGTAAGATATTGTGTGTTGCTGGAGGGTTTCATATGTCTAAGATATTACCTATAACGGTGTTTCTCAACCTCAGCAGAGAGACAGACAGACAGATGCGCTATTAGGAGCAACACTAATTGCCTATCACACTTTAATAATTTTATAAGCACTATTCTGCTGCTTTTCAGAATGTGCTGATGCTGATATTTTGATAGGCTAATTAACTGTCATTTATACTACATATAATCTGAAACTGAAAGGCTACTTCATTGATCGATAGCTTTTATTAAGAACAACATTGAGAACCAAAACTTTCCCTGGTTTTTCCTAATTAAGAGGATTGAAAGATCTATTAATGCTATTTTTAATGAAGCCCCAGCAGATTTTTGTAGTTTGTAATCACAGAAATGAGGAAGTGACATCACTGGTTTCCGGAGAGAAGATAAATTATGGTTATATTATCCCAAGAGAAAGAGATTTACTGTAGTTTTCCTTTGCCTCCAGATAAAAATACAGAAGAGGCAGTGAATGATATATCGCTCTGGATATATTAATTCCTGCTTTTATCTTTTTCCTCTGGACTTTGTTCATGTTTTGAATGGCAACTGTATACAAGGATAATGTATTTTAAATTGCTGTTTTCTGACAATTGGTTCCATGCTCATTGGTGAGCCCTCTGGGAAACTGAGAAGCAGGGCAGGGCATGAAAATAAAAGTATGGAGGAAATCAGTCAGTTGGCTCTTCTCAGAGTAATTAAAAAAACACACACACCTGTCTTGTACTTTTTTCATATGCAACTCAAGGTGGCAAACACATCTAACACTCCTTCCTCCTCCTATTTTCTGCACAATAACCTCCCAGAAGGAAAGTTGGGCTGAAAGAGAATGACTGGCCCAAAGTCACCCAGCCATTTTTTTCATTTCTAAGGCAGAACTAGAACTCACAGTCTCCTGGTTTCTAAAGATGGTGAACTCTGCTCCTTTCTGACTACTTCTGCAACTTCCCCTACCTTCTCGGTCCATCCGTTGGACCCCAATGTTGTTTTGTTTCTGCCTCATCTGCCTGTTTTGCTTACTCAACACACAATGCTAACCTTTTGTCCTGGGATTGTGCCGTGTGTGTGTGTTTGTTTTCTGTTTCCGACAGCATCTAAGATACCGTGGGTGCTAAATAAATCTCCGAGGACACTGACAAGAACCCTTGAATGATTCAAGTAACCAATCGAAACTAAGAAGAATGGAGACACCTCCAGTCTGCTAATTTAGAGCTCCGAATTTTGAGACTGGGGTTTGCAGTAAACAGAGTCACAAGACAACATTCTGATCCAAGCTATGCAAGTCACCTCTCTCTGCCCCGTAATGCTAGGAGTGCTTGTTTCCATTCAGCAGAATTATAGTTTGGGTGTACTCCTATAATGATTCCTGTAAGCCCCATCTTACCTTTTTACATCTTACTTTTTCTTCTGCGGCACGACTAATGAGCAGTGAATGCTCTATGTTTCCAATCCACTAAGGTCTAGTAACTTGAGCCATTACTTCAAATTCTTTTTGGTGTTATGAGGAAGAGGGAACATTAACATACAGCTAAGCTTGGCGATTAAACGTGTATCAGCTGGCATCTTTCCTGATTGCTTCTTCTTTGGAGAATGGAAGAGAATTTCCAGTTAAGTCAGAAGCAGCCAGTAAAAACCGGTACTAGGAATGAAAGATGATCTGTTCAGGAGGGATCTCATTTTGAATGGCCTTTTGAAATGTACTTAATCTCTGCTTTGTTGGTTCAGCCCTTCAGATGTGGGGTTTTGTGTAACAAGGCTGTGTTCACATCCACTGGAGCGTGATCCTTCAAAGGCAACGTTGTGATGCTGGCTGTGGATTCAGCAGGGGGCACTCCTTCCTATAAATCTGAACCAAAACTGTTTTTTCCCCCCTGTGTTGTATAAAGCCAAGGTTCTGAGTTTGAAGTGGATTCATCCATCTGATACTGAAATTCATTATTGCCATGGGTAATTGGGAGCCGCCACGGGCCTCATTTCCAATTGTTGCTGTTTTACCTTATCTAAATTCCATTTTAAGATAAGTTTTCCTTTTCATAACCTTAAATGGCCAATTTATTTGGGTTTATTCAGACAGGTTTTGTGCTCTTAGAGCCCTGCACAGTTCATGCTGTGCAAGTTACCCATTTTGGTGGTATGCAAGAAAGACCAGGGTGGAAGCTCCTTGCAAATGCTTTCTTTATAGTACAAGTGTGTAAAATACTACTTTTAATATTAAGCAGCTCAGGCACCACCATAGATTTCTAGCACCCACCACAAATCTTTTTAAAAACAAAGAAGCAAGTAATAATCCCATCAGTTCCCTCAATTCTCATTCTTTGTATCCTCAAATCTTTTCCTTCTTCCTTAAAATGGGTAATATATACATGCAGAAATTGCGGCAAATCTTGGATTAGTTTTATTTTTGTGTCTTACGCTACAGATTTGAGCTTAAAATAATGAAGTTGGTAGAAACCTGTGAAGATCCATCATACATTTTATGTGTATTCTAGGGAGATAAGGTGTTTTTTTTTCAGTGATGGAGGTTATTCATTTATATACATATTGCATAGGTTTTTCTTGACATAGCTCAGACTGGCAGATAGAGGTATCCTCTTATTAACCTTAAACAATTGAGTTCAGCTGAAAAAGAAGCCTTATTTGAATTTTCTACCAAAAATTTTAGTATGATAAAATTCCGGAGGGCATCCTTACCTGTAGAACTTGAGTGAATTTTAATACTGGAGCAGTTACTGTATCTGGTGCAGTCCCACTCCTGACTATTGAATTCAATTAAATGCATATAAAATGTTTTTTTAAAAAAATCAACTGTAACTAATCCCTCCAAGACGGAGTGGCTGTGGATGCCGGCATCCCGGTACAGCCAGCTGAGTCCGCGGCTGACTGTCGGGAGCGAGTCATTGGCCCCGATGGAGAGGGTGCGCAATTTGGGCGTTCTCCTGGATGCACGGCTGTCTTTTGAAGATCATTTGACGGCCGTCTCCAGGAGAGCTTTCCACCAGGTTCGCCTGGTGCGCCAGTTGCGCCCCTTTCTAGACCGGGATGCCTTGTGCACAGTCACTCACGCCCTTGTGACGTCTCGTCTGGACTACTGCAATGCTCTCTACATGGGGCTCCCCTTGAAGGGCATCCGGAGGCTGCAGTTGGTCCAGAATGCAGCTGCGCGGGTGATAGAGGGAGCCCCTCGTGGCTCCCGAGTGACACCTATCCTGCGCAGGCTGCACTGGCTACCTGTGGCCTTCCGGGTGCGCTTCAAGGTATTGGTGAACGTCTTTAAAGCGCTCCATGGCATAGGGCCGGGTTACTTACGGGACCGCCTGCTGCTACCGAATACCTCTCACCGACCCGTGCGCTCTCACGGAGAGGGACTCCTCAGGGTGCCGTCGGCGCGACAGTGTCGTCTGGCGACACCCAGGGGAAGGGCCTTCTCTGTGGGGGCTCCCCCCCTCTGGGACGAACTCCCCCCAGGACTTCGTCAACTTCCGGACCTCCGAACCTTTCGCCGCGAGCTCAAAACTCACTTATTTATTTGCGCTGGACTGGGTTAGCTTTTTATGGGTTTTTAATTGGGTTTTATCGATGGGTTTTTAATGGGTTTTTAATGGGTTTTATTATTTGCTAAATTTTAATTGCGGCCAAATTGAATAAGTTTTTTAGTGGTATTTTAATAGTATTTATTTTGTAATAGGAATGTTTATTTTATCTGGCTGTAAACCGCCCTGAGTCCTTCGGGAGAAGGGCGGTATAAAAATTTAAATAATAAATAAAATAAATAAAATAAATAAACCCAAAACTTATTTGTACTTGAAAGAGAATGAAAATTTGGATTTTAGGCCTGCCCTAATTCTTATACTAACTATATTCTTTTTTTAAAAAAATAATTTTCATACTAACTATATTCTAGTGCTCAGTTAGGTGGCATCAGTATTAAGCCTGTTTAATACCAGGATATTCCAGGGTTGTAGGATAAAGTGCCAAAAAGCATCCTAGAAGAAAGCAACAACAAGCTGCTTCCATATCACTATCATAACTACTACATGGATGAATTTATAAAGTCTCCGAGCGGCAAGCGGGCAATGAGCGGGCAGCGAGCAGGTGGCGAGCGGGCAGCGGCTTTGGGGCAAGGCCAGAGTCTCTTTCTGGGCGCGTCACTTCTGCCTGTTGGGCCACTTTACAGCCGGCCACTTTGCTTTTTCCTCATGGGAGGCTTGTGTGGTGGCACCAGCAGAAACACTGCGGGGAAGTAGCCCAACAAGTAGAAGTGCTGCACACAGAAAGAGAAGGGCAAGAGGAGCCAGTGGGCTGCAGACATGAAGGCAAGCTTTGGGGCGGCAACAGCACTCCGGGAGAGAGGGCGGATGTCCCGGGGCTGCACATGCAGTACCGCCACCACTGCCTCTCTTGGTCTCAGCGCATGCGCAGAGGCTCAAAAAAAAACAGGTTACTTCCTGGTTAAAACCATGAAGTAATGACTTCTGGGTGGGTAGATGGAGCCTCAAGCTGGCATTGCTACCAGTTCTCCGAACTACCAGCCACCATCGCTACCGAATCTGTAGCATTTCACCCCTGTCTTATACTACAGCTGGACTAGACAAGACACTCATTCATCTTTTAAAAGGTTTTGTCAGGCCTGGAAGCCATCTTTTGCATTGGGCCTTCAACTCTGCCACATTTACTATTGTGGGAAATTGGGAGGGAGGATTGTATGGAGCATGGATGATATATAGTCATAATAGCATTCCTTTCTCAGAGAGTCAAGGACATCTTGCCTTGCACCTGGAAGACTAGAAGTGGGAAGCATTTCCAGTTGGGACAGTGCTTTGATTGGACCATGTGATGGACATGTGGGTGCTGGGCAGGGACTTGGACTTTCTTTTGGGTGGGGAAAACCTGGAAGCCTTTAGATTTGGGTTTTTCCAGATGTGCCAATATGACATTTCTAATAAAATGGAACTTTGAGGAACTTCAAGCCATGGAATCTTCTTTTATTGGGGGTGTTACTTGGAACCCTGACAGGTTTTGTTCTAGTCAAAATGGCATGGTTTACATGACATACTGAGCCAAGAATTTGGTTTTCAAATCACAATGCCTAGGGTGACACACCATGCTGTGTTAAAGCTCACCACACAATGGCTCGATAGATGATTCATCATTTGTTTGCACTGGGTATTTTGTGGGTGGAACACTGAATGTCCTTTTTACGATTGCAGAAATATACCTGGGAATTTTATAATTTTATAATTATAAATTATAATTTTATAAGAAGTTGATATATAATCCTCCTCAGGTTATATATGCTAAAAGTATGCCAATGATTGGCCTGTCCCAGAGCTGATCTTGAGGAGATATCCTTCCTGCCTTTTTCTCTATGGCACAAGTGGGCAAACCTTTTCTAGTCAGAGGCCACCTTCGACCTCTCAGGAGAGACATGCAGCCCAGTGATGGACCAATAGTATGGAGTGGGTCAAGCCCAGATTGCCTGAGGATGTTTTGAGTTCTGAGTGGTGTTTTCTTTGTCATTTTAAGCTGTGTTAAGCTCAGTTTTCATACGTTGCCTCAAAATGGTGGGAAAGAATGTTGTGGACTTTTAGGCTTAGCAGGCACAAAACATTTTTGGAAGTGGTGCTCAGCTTGCTCATCATTGCTCAGTGATGTTGCTCATAGGACAGATCCTGAGTGAGAGAGTCGGCCTAAGCAGGCTTTTGCAAGGCAGACATTTCCATTGGAAAAATGGAAGCCTTGACTTTCACTCTCAGGTTTGAAAAGGTTTGTACTAGTACAGTACAAAAAAATAAATTCTAAACTGCTTATATTGGAATAAATGTGCCAGCTAGTCTCTAACATGCTCCAGGTATGCCTACAATTTCAGCCATAAGTCATGACAGTCATAAAGCAGGTCATTTCATGACTGTGCCTGATTTTATGACCTATTTTACAGTAGTTTTTAAGTGATTGTGACACTTGTAAAGGAATTGCTGTGGTTGTGAAGTGATCCTTATGGTCATTAAGTGAACCCATTGTTTGCTACAGGAGCTTTATTCCCAGAAACTGGAAATAAATGCCAGTTTATGGAAAACACATTGTATATTGCAGTCATATGACTGCAGGGCATTACAAAGGGCCATTTGCCAAGCACAAAAATCTAGGCATGTGATTGTGGGAGTTCCTTTTTAGGGGACCATCATAACTTTGAACAGTTGCTGAGTGACTGATTGCAAGTCAAGGATTACCTAGACCGGGTTTTGTTGCTTCAGTACCAAACAATATCATGTATCACTTCAATCTCTGCAACACGGAAGTGGTATTCCACCTCATTTCCCATGCCAGGTCATGATAACAGGATAAACGTTGGTTAATCCTAAGAAAACTATTATCTAGCTATGAATTTCAGATTTCTCTCTCCCCATGAACCTATGTAGTTGTGCTCCCATTTTATATGCGTTGATGCCAGGTTGCACTACTTTAGAATCTAATCATAAATTTGCCATAGGCTTCTGGGGTGAAGAAATGCAGACTAATGGAAAAACCAGAGAGACGTGGCTTAGGAGGAAAAGAAGATGAGATAAAGCAGATACCGCCTGATGGAATTATCATTGCTATTAAATAAAACAAAACGGTGGGGTGGAGAAGGTTAGGAAAAATGCTATTTTGTTGATAGGCTGTAAACCTGAAGCTGAGCTTTCCTTCCTTCCTTTTATTTTTGAAGGCAAGCTTGTCCAAATAACTAAAAATAGGGTCCTAATCATATTTCAGCACTGTCAGTACCCATTTCTGATGTCACCATCTGTCTTCTTTTTTTTTTTAACCCATTACATTGCAAGGAATGTGAAGCACGCTAGGAATCACACGCTCCCTTTAATCCTGTGTCCTTTTGACTCACGCTCAATCCCACTTCACATATGGCACTGTTTGGTTTGGTTTGTCTTTTGCTATGCATAGAGCAAAGCCACCCGGAGAAAGCTGTAACCTAGCAGGCACTGCCCCAGTAATTGAGACTGGAACATAACTGAACACAAATCAGTCTTCTCAGGAAATAAGATGGAGGGATACTATTGCAAGCTGGCACGGAGTCACTCTCATGGCCTGATACATTAAATAAAGCTTGCCTGCAGATTGTGTCTATGAAAATTAAAGCAAATCTTTTATCTGTACAATTAAATTAAAGAAAACCTGTTCTGTGCAATGAATAGAATGTAGCAAACTTTGCATCTTGTCTTTTTTTGGGGGGGGGGAAGTATTATAGACCAGGGGTCTCCAACCTTAGTAACTTTAAGGCTTGTGGACTTCAACTCCCAGAAGTTGAAGTCCACAAACCTTAAAGTTACTAAGGTTGGAGACCCCTGTTATAGATACACATGACTTCATTTGCACATAACCCAAAGAGAATCAGGATGACATCATGGCTAAGGTTATGTTATCTATGTTAGTTAGTACATGGTGATTACGAGCAGGAAGAACCACAAGCTCTAAATCATTCTCAGCCACAGAAGCTTTCTTTGAGTCTTTGGGTAAGACGTTGTCTGACCTACCTCCTAGGATTGTTGTTGTGGGGCAAAACAGCCGGAGGAGTGCGGTGTATGCTAACATTAATTTCTGAATGGGTTTCTGATGGGCCATGAGTCTAATATATTAGTAAACAGTGATGTAAATTCTGGGGGTTTAATAAGCTCCATTTTCCAGGGACACATAACAGGAATCACAAGCTAACTTTGCTGACTGGATTTATCTAATATAATAAGCCATCATGAAGCCCAGCAGTTCTCAATTTCAGCAACTTCGAGATGTGTGGATTTCAACTCCCGGAATTTGTGCCTCTTAAAGTTCCTGTAGTAGAGAAACACTGATTTAGCAAATCAGAAGTATGGTACAAACACAGCCTGCATTTGAAAAGATACTGATTTAATATCAGGAAATTGATATTTTCGTGTCCAATAAATATAGATTGGTGCACCAAGTGGAAAATCCAACAGGTTCCTAACAAACCTAGCAGACAACTTTGTTTCCCAAAAAATAGAGAAGGCGACAAGGGGATCAGCCATATTGGACTTAATTCTCACTAACAGAGATGAAATGATAGAAGGTGTTGAAGCTACAGGAACCTTGGGGGCAAGTGACCACGCAATATTGGAATTCAACATTAAGCAAATACAAGTAGTAGAACAAAGTCAAACTAGAGTCTTGGACTTTAAGAGAGCTAATTTCAATAAACTTAGAGAGATCTTGAGAAGGATTCAATGGATGAGAATCCTCAGGGAGAAAACAACTCAAGAAGCTTGGGAAATTTTGAAAAGTGAGATTATAAAAGCACAGTCTAACACAATACCAATGAAGAAGAAAAATAGTAGATCACAAAAGAAACCAGCATGGATGCATAAAGAACTATCTGACAAATTGAAAGACAAAAAGGACAAATATAAAAATGGAAAGAGGGCAAATAACTAAGGCAGAATATCAGCAAATAGCCGAGCCTGTAAAGATGAAGTGAGGAAAGCTAAGGCTCACAATGAACAAAGGCTAGCGACAAAAGTAAAAATAATAAAAAGCTTCTTCCAACATGTTAAAAACAAGAAAAAAGTCAAGGAAACAATTGGCCCATTGCTGGGAGAAAGTGGCAAGAAGATGACAAGCAACAGGGAGAAAGCAGATCTACTTAACTCATATTTTGCATCTGTCTTTACACAAAAGGAAAAACAATCCAACCTATCAAAACAGCACTACAAAAACAGATTAGAAACACAAGTTAAAATAGGGAAGAAAATGGTAAGTGAACACCTGTCTACCCTAGACGAGTTCAAATCACCAGGACCGGATGGATTACACCCCAAGGTTCTGAAGGAACTGGCAGACGTGATCTCAGAACCACTGAACTATATCTTTCAAAGATCCTGGAGCACAGGGAGCTGCCAGAGGACTGGAAAAGAGCTGATGTAGTTCCCATCTTCAAAAAGGAAAAAACAGATCCAGGAAACTACAGACCTATCAGTCTGACCTCAATACCGGGAAGATTCTGGAAAAGATAATCAAGCAACGAATCACCGAACACCTAGAAGCAAACAAAGTAATAACCAAAAGCCAACATGGGTTTGTCAAAACAGATCATGCCAGACTAATCTTATCGCATTCTTTGACAAAATGACAAAATTAGTAGACCAGAGGAATGCTGTTGATATAATTTACTTGGACTTCAGTAAAGCATTTGATAAAGTAGACCATAACCTACTACTAGATAAAGTAGAAAAATGTGGGTTAGACAGCACCACCACCAGATGGATTCGTAACTGGCTGACCAACCGCACTCAACGTGTAGTCCTCAACGGAACTACATCCACATGGAGGAAGTATGCAGTGGAGTACCCCAAGGCTCTGTTTTAGGCCCAGTACTCTTCAACATCTTCATCAATGACTTGGACGAGGGATAGATGGGGAACTCATCAAATTTGCAGATGACACCAAGCTGGCAGGAATAGCTAACACTCCAGAAGATAGGCTCAAGTTACAGAAAGATCTTGACAGACTTGAACATTGGGCGCTATCTAACAAAATGAAATTCAACAGTGAAAAAGTAAGGTTCTACATTTAGGCCAAAATCAAAATGCACCAGTACCGTATATGTGGTACCTTGCTCAATAGTAGTACCTGTGAGAGGGATCTTGGAGTCCTAGTGGATAACCATCTAGATATGAGCCAGCAGTGTGCAGCAGCTGTTAAAAAAGCCAACACAATTCTGGGCTGCATAAACAGAGGGATAGAATCAAGATCACGTGAAGTGCTAGTACCACTTTATAATGCCTTGGTAAGGCCACACTTGGAATATTGCATCCAGTTTTGGTCGCCACGATGTAATAAGTTGTTGAGACTCTAGAAAGAGTGCAGAGAAGAGCAACAAAGAAGATTAGGGGACTGGAGGATAAAACATATGAAGAACGGTTGCAGGAACTGGGTATGTCTAGTTTAACAAAAAGAAGGACCAGGGGAGACATGATAGCAGTGTTCCAATATCTCAGGGGCTGCCACAGAGAAGTGGGAGTTGGGCTGTTCTCCAGAGCACCTGAGGGTAGAACAAGAAGCAATGGGTGGAAACTGATCAAGGAAAGAAGCAACTTAGAACTAAGGAGAAATTTCCTGACAGTTAGAACAATTAATAAGTGGAACAACTTGCCTTCAGAAGTTGTGAATGCTCCAACACTGGAAATTTTTAAGAAAATGTTGGATAACCATCTGACTGAGATGGTGTAGGGTTTCCTGCCTGGGCAGGGGGTTGGACTAGAAGGCCTCCAAGGTCCCTTCCAACTCTGATGTTATGTTATGTTATGTTATGTTATGATGAACCTATGACACACATCACAAATGACACATTACACCATTTATGGGTGACATGCCAGGCCTCCAGACCAGTAATGAGTTTCAATTTCAGCTGCTACCACTTCGCTCGTGAGTGTGCGCGCACTCTTGCGTGTGCAATGCTTCTGTGCATGCGCAGAGACATCCGGGCGGATGTCCCGCTGCCACTGCTACCGGTTCATCCGATCCAGGGCGAACCGGTAGCAGCCCACCACTGCTCCAGACCTTCAGAAGTCACTCAAAACCCGGGTATGCTTTTCTGCTCTTTTTGAAAGCTGCAAGGCCATGCAAGAGCATTTTCCAAAGATTTCAGGCCTCATACGATCCAAAGCTTCCTCAGATAGGCATTTGAAAAATATTTACAATAATGTAAGTATTTATTTCTTATATAATAAATTTAAATAATTTAATTTATTACTCTTTCTTGTGAATTGTTTCTCTTTTGTCCAGGAGAAGAAGGGCAGGGTGACAAGCCAGCAAAGTCCCTACATTTGTACAGCCCAGAATATTCAAGAAAGGGTATTCATCAGTTGAGTTATACTCCAATTTATGAGCCTTTGGGAATTATAATTAGTATTTCCCTTAAGAGAATTTGGGGGTTCCTCCTCAGGCAAAAAAATACCTTGGGAATTTTGAGCCACACAGAAAGTAATGTTTTCCAATAAAGCCTATTACCTGGGTTACTTCTCTGAAGTGAAATTTGGAGCAAATGTTTCTATTCATCCCTCTCCAGACTGGAAGGTCATCTGAGGGAAGCTCAGTGATCAGTGAGTGATAGCTTAAGTGATAGTTTAAGATGGTGATATAAGGGTAGATTATGGATTGGTATTTTATCTATGCTTCTAAAGTCATCAATCAAACATACAGTATGTTTGGTCTGATGGAGGTTTAGAGATATTTGACTTGTTATCACTTTAAATTTCAAAGAACCCCACGAGAGAAGTAAATTTGTCTTCACAGACTTCCTTTTTAAGAATTTCCAAGAAGCTGCTTCTTCCTTAAAGAAAAAAAAATTAAAGTATTTTTGTTTCTTAAAAATACCCACAAAATGCATTGACTTGATTCCCCCCCACCCCTGAAATAATCTGATGAATTGGTTGCACTAATACACTCAACACAAGAGGGCTAATATATTTTTGCATATGCAATATGTGTTTTTTTTTATTAAACTTTTATTAAACTTTTTTTTTTATTAAACTTTTATTAAACTTTTATTTTAAAAAAAATATATATGTTCTTATTTTCAGGCTGAGATTCTCTTTGGAGGCCTGGTTGCATATTCAACAACCAAAATAAGGGTAGTTGGTGGGTGTCCAAGGCAGCTTCCTGATAAATCTAACCCAATTCATGATGATACTTATATGAGCAAGGAAAAAAATCTTTATTATCTTTATTTATTGATTTATAATGGTTTTTAAAGTACATCATAAACTTCTGGTTACTTTCTTTGATTTTTAAGGCCTTGGTTTTCAATTTTGTTACTCGATTTTGTTTTATTGCTTGGGCTTTAATAAAAATTGTGGGATGGTAGTGATATTTAAGTACTTTTACAAAAAAAAAGAAGAGAACAAAAAGTGTTTACTTTCAGAATAGAAACCTAAATTATAAAATTAGCAGCTAAGCGGTATGCTAATAAGAGGGGCATTTTTTTTCTTCTGCTTTGATATCATGAGGTTGTCTGTACTGCAGTGAACTCCACATTCCTTTTTTTGTTTATTGTGGTAAAGCACCAGCAGAATCATTGCAGTTTCTGGACTTGGTAACCAATCTGTTCATCTAGGTGCCTATCATAAAAATGTCTGTAATTCATCCACTATAGTCTCGAAGGGCTTCAAGGCAAATAATGAAGAGGTAACTCAAGCAAATCAATCAGCAAGTAAAATTAATTAACATGCCTAAGTCCAGAGTGAAGAATAGTAAATGTCCAAAGTAAATGTATTGCTTTTTCATATATTAGACACCTACTATGCTATATGCTATTAAACTATCCAATTACATCTCTTCTGTAGCCTTTGAAAGATTATGCTGCATTTTAAACCTCATTTATAAGCAGAGAGAAGAATTTGGGCATAAATATATTGTGTAAGTGAATATGATTTTTTTTAAAATGAAGATCTCATATAAATCCATCAATTTACAATTGACTCCAAAACTGAATTGATTCAAAATAGTAGTCCAGACACTTCTATGTAGCAGATTTTTTTAAAAAAAATCAGAACAAATCAGGTTTTTATCTTTTGGCTATTTTTTGTTACAGCTTTTTTTGGCTACATCAAACCTGTAATAAAATATAGCCAAAAAAAGCTGTAACAAAAAATAAAGAGTAGGCATGCTAACTTTCATACTACTATACATGCTTCTGAATACCTCCTCTTCGTAGTTTTTGATTTATTAATTTACTGCTTTAGGTTCATGTTAAATTCGGGCAATAACGAGGCAGGAGACCAGATGAGTGACAACAGCTCTTTAGTTTATAGTGAACCCAGCAACGAACAACAGAAAAACCCCTCTTTATATACAGTTCAGTCGGAGGCAGCGGCCAATCAGCAACGTGCTATTTCCCGCTCTAATTTCCCTCCAAAACTCTTAAAGATACATTACACTCCTTCCCTCCCAGAAAACATTTTACCCCTATTTGCATCAAATTAACATCTTATTTCTCTACGTAGTCACGCAAGTAGACTGGGCGTCTCCTAACTCTTTCGGACCTGCGCAATTCATTTTCTGGGAGTGAGTCGAGCTGGCCGGAGGGACTGTTTGTTCCTCTCAGCTCCTCCTCTAGGCCATCCGGCCCTGGATTATTTGCAGAATCGTCCCTGCTTTCTTCAGGAGGGACCGGTTGGTGTCGCTGGACCTCATCGAGGTTTGAGTCAGCTGTGGATTCAAACATTGGATAGTCAGGGCCTGTTTCTGGACTTTTGGTTGTTCTTTTTCTTAATTGGTCTATGTGGCGCTTCCAAACCCGGCCATCCTCTATCTCTACCCGATACGATTTGGGTCCGGTTGTTTCAAGGATTGTCCCCTTTACCCAATTTGGGCCTTCTCCGTAATTGTGTGCCCATACTGGACTTTCCACTGTCATTTCTCTTGTTTTACCGTTTGTCCCTTTGTACCCGTCTGGGGTGTAGTTTGGGTTTAACCGGTCTAATGGGCACCTAAGCTTCCTGCCCATCAGTAGCTCTGCTGGGCTGCGGCCAGTCGCTACACAGGGGGTTCTGTGTTGTACTGCTAGGAAGGTGTCAATTTTTAATTGCCAATCGCCTGGCCTGATTCTGGACAATGCTTCCTTTGCACTCCGTACGAAACGTTCTGCAAGGCCGTTCGTCGCAGGGTGGAACGGCGCCGAGAGGACATGCCGGATGCCCTCTTCTGCCAAGTACCCCTCAAACAGGGTCGCTGTGAATTGAGGGCCGTTGTCGGAAACTAGGGTGTTGGGTAACCCGTGGGTTACAAATAGGCGCCGCAGGACTGAGATTACGGCCTCGGCTGTCATGGATCTCATAAGAATGATTTCCAGCCATTTGGAATAGGCATCGACTACCACTAGGAATGTTTGCCCATGGAAGGGGCCGGGAAAATCGATGTGGATCCTAGACCATGGGCCCTGGGGTCTCTCCCACTCCCGAGTTGGGGCCGTTGGTGGTAGTGGTCTGAACTCCTGGCAGGCTTGGCATTTTCCTACCCTGTCACTAATCTCCGTGTCCATCAAGGGCCACCACACATAGCTCCTTGCTAAACCCTTCATTCTCACGATCCCAGGGTGGCCCTCGTGCAGGAGTTCCAAAACTTTTTTCCGCAATTTCTCCGGGATCACCACTCTATCCCCCCAGAGCAGACACCCTCCTTGAGCCGACAACTCCCCGCGTTTCTTTACATATTCCTTAAACCACTCGCCCGGCGCAGCGGGCCATCCTCTTTGCACCCAACCAATTACAGTTCTTATTGTAATGTCCTTGTAAGAAGCCCGAGCCACCTCCTTGGAAGTGACTGGACCCGAGTCCAAAGAGTCAATTAGCAGGACGGGTGTGCCCGGAGTGGGGTCTTCGATGGTCTCTGGTAGTGGGCATCTGCTCAAAGCGTCTGCATGCCCTAACTCTTTTCCTGGCCGATGCAACAATTTGTAAGAATACGCAGCCAGAAAGATAGTCCATCAGGTCAGTCTAGGCGAAAGTGCCACGGGCGTTGGGCAGTCGCCTGCCAACAGGCCTAGTAGGGGTCTATGGTCTGTGACGATTTCGAAATCACGGCCAAATACATATTCATGGAACTTCTTTACCCCGGAAACTATGGCCAAGGCTTCTCTATCTAGCTGACTATAGTTTCTTTCAGCCGATGACATTGTTCGGGAGTAAAATGCTATAGGGGCTTCTGTGCCATTTGGCAACCGGTGGCTGAGCACAGCCCCCACCCCGTAGGGAGATGTATCACAAACTAACACCAATGGCAGCGTGCCATTGTATTGAATCAGTAGGCTATCGCTAGACAGAAGGTTTTTTACTGCTTCGAATGCCCTAGCTTCCGCCTTTCCCCAAGACCACACAGCTGTCTTCGTTAGTAATTTGTGTAGCGGTTCGGCTATGGTCGCCTTATTTTTTAAAAATACCGCGTAAAAGTTGACCAGACCTAAGAACGCCTGTAACTCCGTTTTGTTTTGGGGAGCTGGGGCCTTCCTGATTGCCCTAACCTTGCTCTCAGTGGGGTGGATTCCTTCCTTGTCTATCCGATAGCCCAGGAATTCCACGGATCCTACCCCGATCTGGCATTTATTCAGTTTGACTTTGAGACCGGCGGACCGGAAAATGCCCAAAACTTTTCTCAGCCGTACCCCTAAGTCTTCTAGATTGTCGGCGGATACCAGTACGTCATCAAAGTACGGTACCACCCCGGGGAGTCCCTGCAATAGCCGCTCCATTAGGTTCTGAAATAACCCTGGAGCCACACTAACCCCAAACTGTAACCGGGTGCATTTAAAAGCACCCCTGTGCGTTACGATCATTTGTGCTTCGGCCGTGTTGCTATCTACGGGTAACTGCTGATAGGCTTGGGCCAAATCTAGCTTGGCGAAGACCTGGCCTTGCCCCAAAGAGTGCAGTAAGTGTTGTACTACTGGGACGGGGTAGGCACTCTTCTGCAACGCTTTATTAAGCGTTGCCTTGTAGTCAGCACAAATCCGGACCGACCCGTCCGGTTTGATTGGGGTGACTATGGGTGTCTCCCACTTTGCATGGTCAACTGGCACTAGTATTCCCTGGCTTACTAGTTTGTCCAGCTCCCGGTCAATTTTGGGCTTTAGGCTAACGGAACCCTCCTAGCCTTTAACCGGATAGGGCAACCTGTGGGTCAAGGTTAAAGGAGATCGGGGTCCCTCGTACTTGCCCCAAACAGTCTTTGAAGACGCCCCGAACTCCTTCATTAGTTCGCCTTTAGGTCGACGTCGTTTCGAAGACTCCGGTCACTCCCATGCCCAATGCCGGAACCAGTCCAGTCCCAACAAGCTCGGCAAGGTTCCGTCGACCACGGTGATGGGCAGGGTCTTGTTGTGCTGTCCATACTTGACTTGACGGACGTTACCCTCGGACGGGATGCGATTTCCTTGGTAATCTTGTACCCTTAGTTTCTGTGGTTGCAGCTTGCGCCGCGATGGCTGGCAAACGCTTTCACGAGAGTGTCCCAGGACATGATCGTGATCGATGAACCGTGTCCACTTCCATTCGGCACGGCACCCTTCAATGTGTGTTTTAGTAAAAATCTTTTTTTCAAGGCGCGTGGCTGCTTGGCCTACTCTCACGGCAGTCTGATTAAGTTTCGCACCTTTTTTGAATCGACCAATCACAGGCCTCTTCGCTGCTCCCGCTCTGATTGGTCGGTTTGAATTTTGGCGGAAGGTTGGGCGCTCGACAGGCCTGCGCTATGTGCCCTTCCTTTCGCACCGCCGACAAGTCGCATCCTTAAACTTGCAGTCTTGTCGCTTGTGTTGTCCCCGCAACTCGTGCATTCGCCCGGTCTTCTTTCTCTGGCCTCCCGTGTGGAAGACTTCTTCCTCTTCCTCGCCTTCCTCCTCGGCCTGGACTTCCTCATTGTGGACCGGGTTGTTTTCGCCCAGTCCCCGCGCGATCGGGCGTTTGCAGGGTTTCTGCCGCTTGGGTGGACATCTCATGAGCCCTGGCCTCGTCCAAGGCGACTGCCAGTGTTAGGTTGCTTCTGGACAGCAGCCGCCGTCGCAATCGGATGTCTCTGACCCCGCAAATGAGTTGGTCGAGTAATGCGTCTTCCAAGTCTCGATATTCGCAATGGTTGGCGGCTTTTCTCAGCGCTGCCATGTACACGCGAATCGATTCGCCCTCTCGTTGCATCCGTTGCCGCAATTCGAACCTTTGAACAAATTTTGAGGGCGTCGGTGCGTAGTGAGCCCGAAGGGCGGTCTGCAGGGTTTGCCACGGTACCGACTGTACCGGCGTTGGCTCCGAAAGCGACTCTGCGGTGTCGAAAACTTCCGAACCGCAGTGGCTTAGGAAGTACGCTCTCTTCCTGTTGTCGGAGACCCCCTGGAGTTCGTTTGCTTCGAGGAAACACTCGAAACGAGCCATGTATGACCCCCATTTTTCTTTGGCTGGGTCGAATGGCGCTGGCGGTGTGTAGCTGGACATCACTGCTATCCGCCCTTATTTTGCTGGGTTCGCGTATTCCTGGTTAGCTCAGCTCTTTCCTGGCGCTCTTTTGCCTCGAGATCCCACCTTCGTCGCCAGTGTTAAATTCGGGCAATAACGAGGCAGGAGATCAGATGAGTGACAACAGCTCTTTAGTTTATAGTGAACCCAGCAACGAACAACAGAAAAACCCCTCTTTATATACAGTTCAGTCGGAGGCAGCGGCCAATCAGCAACGTGCTATTTCCCGCTCTAATTTCCCTCCAAAACTCTTAAAGATACATTACAGTTCATACCCTGTCTTTCCTACAAGAGTTCAAAGTACCATACAAATGTAATACTCTCTTCTCCAACTTTTCTTTACAGTAACATCTCTGTGAGGTAGTTTAGGATGAGTAATAATGAATTACCTATTCAGAGCTCTGCAGTGAGTTTTCATGGCCTTGAGCAACTTTAACCTGGGTCTACTGTGTCAAAAGTTCAATACTTTAACTTTATATATATTTATATAATATATATAAATAAATTATATATATATATATATATATATATATATATTTGTTTTCTGAGGTTTTCGCGGGTGTTTGTATATAGGTCTTTGGTTATTCGGGTTTTCTCCCGCGTAAAATTGGAAGTGTCTTGGCAACGTTTCGACGAAGTCTCATTTGTCATCTTCAGGCTTCAGCTTCGTGCTTCTGGGAGCAATGTGTGATCGCAGCTGTTTCTTCCTTTTAATATATATATAATTAATATTATATTATATATATATATAATTATAGCTTTAAATCCAAGAAAATCAGTCATGGCATAACATGGCTTCCCATTTTGATCTTATTTACTATTTTAAAAGTCATTTTTCTGCTTATCAACAGACATCTTACTGCATCAAATATAGATAATCAAATTGGATAAACTTGTTCTATTTAACTTTAAGACACTGGGGATTTAAAAGAAAATTATTCCCTGAACATGATTCAAGATTTTCAACTCATCTTCCAGAAAGGGGACTGTTGAACAATTTGTTTGGGGAAACAAAATATTAGAAAAGAATAATCCTAACAAGAATAACACTAATGAAAGAATGATCTATATAGAATATATATCTATGTATCTATCTTAAGAAGAGACTAGACAGTCACTTATCTGAAATGGTATAGATTCTCCTGCATGAGCACTGGGCTGGACTAGAAGACCTCTAAGGTTCCTTCCAGCTTCTATTCTATTCTATTCTATTCTATTCTATTCTAAAAACACCTACACACACACACACACACACACACACACAATTTGTATAGAAGTAAAGTAATTGAAGATGTTAGTTTGTCTTAGTCTGAAGCTCAATACTTCTGTTGTTGTGACAAACATTTTGAAAAGCAAATCTGTCTGCATGTTTCTCAGATGAAAAACTTCTGGCAACTTTTAATACCCAGTTTAGATAGGGCTCTCAATCTATTACTTTTCAGCAGTTTCTTGGTCAGTAGCAAGATGTTCTCCTATTGGGGTATTCTTTTGTTTTGGTTTTAGTGATGCAAACTCTCTTTCTGTACAGGAGACATCTTGCTTAATTCTGAGTATCTGTTTTGCTCTGAGGCATCCTGTTTTATAAAAAGCTCTCCAATTGCCAATGATTGCTTGCTTGACATTTCCAAACTTATTCAACAATTAGGCCAATTCCTATAAAGCACCACTTTTTGGATTAGGCCAAATCTTCCAATCCACTTTCCAGGCGAGATTTCCTGTCCAAGATCATGTGGCAGGAAAGTCTGGGATGAGGAAAGAGGTCAGTCCTAGGCCTGCTGAGAGAGCCAGGGAAATTTGGCTGCATGGCAGCCCTGACTTCCACTGTTTGTTCTACCATGGAGAGGAGATGGAGAAATCATCTCTAAACACATAAGATTTTGAAAAATAATACAGGCATTGTCACTCACTGGCCTTGTAAAATTGGGCCTGTGCCTATACTTACTGTTATCTTCGGTATTTGGAAATGGATGGCTTGTTATAATAATATACCTCCCAAGTCTTTTATTTATTTTTTGTCAGCTCCCTGAACGAACAGAAACCATAGGATTCAATCGGGGGTGAAATGCTCCTGATTTGGACCGGATTGGCTGATCCGGTAACGATGGCGGGTGGTTCAGAGAACCGGTAGCAAAAATCCATCCCTCCCCCCCGCCCCGCCCATGCCCAGTTGAGCCACACGATTGTCAGAGCCTTTTTTTATTTTTAAAAGCATTTTTTACAACCTATTTGGCAGAATAGGTTGTAAAAAATGCTTTTAAAAGGTTAAAAAAAGGCTCTGAGGATCCCAGCTAAGCAGAGGGATCATCAGAGCCTCTTTGTTTTACTTTTAGGTTGTAAAAAAATGCTTTTAAAAGTTAAAAAAAAGATCACGTGCCACAACTGATCACCCCCCCTCCCGCACGCTGTTCTACTGCATGCCTCCTTTTGCCGTGTGCTGCATGCGCGCACATCGCATTTGGTGTGTGGTGCGCAATGCATATGCACAGCCAGCGAACCGGTAGTAAACCGGTTCAGATTTCACCACTGGATTCAATCTTTGCATCCTAGAGCTACCAACGATTCTCTTCTCATGCCCCAAATATCTATTTTCCCCATGATAGGGATGAGGAAGAACAATATGAACTGTTCTGAAATAGCTTTTATCTTTACAGTTCGTTTGTTCTCTTAATTGCTGCCTTCACCTTTGATAATGTAAACTACATAAGATTGTCCCTGACATTGTCCTAATTCTCCTTCCTCCTCTCCTTCACCTATTACTTCACTCTTGTTCTGTTAACTATCACTGCTTATTTCTTGGCTCATTGCCTGTTATAATTTTGGTAACCTATCTGGCCTGAGACCAAAATATTGTTTGCTCTAAGATACAGCATGAAGATATTTTTGATAGTCCAATATGGATTATGGTGCTCACTTCCAGTTGCAAGTGGTTGTTAAAGCAGTAGTAGTTGTCACAAATATGATTCCAATTTTTAAACTAACTATTTAAGATATTGCAGTTTGTGTGGTTGTTTTTAATTTTGTACACAGGCTAGGGAACTTTGTGAAAATAAGGTACATTATGTATTTGAATGATTAGAATGAATATGCAACCATTTCCTCCAATTATATAGTGTATCTATTATTACCAGTTGCATTTTTTTTAGAGAGACAGATCAGATTCTAAGCAACAGTCTGTACAACCAGGTTGCTTGGCACAAGGGCAGGCTGTTAATCATTTACCAATGGCAGGAATGCATGAGTTTCTCCCTCTGTCAGTTACCAGCTCTCTTCCACCTGTGCATGAAAAGTAGCTTTTTCTGACTTCTGTCCATTCAAGCAGCAAGGCAAACAATGTGATAACATCCCCCCCAAAAAAATAAAAAAGAAGATTGGCATTTTATTGATAACAATAAGCAATAGACTATTTTTCTTGTTAATATCAGATTATGTTTTTTTTCAGCGACAGTAATTGGGTGTCTTGGTTCTATTCATTCCTGCTACCAATCTGTGAATGGCTAGCTTCAAATTATTCTTATCCCACTTTAGTATAGTAAATCTTGAAGACAGAAAAGTTAAGAACTCCTGTCATAAAGCATTTATATTTCGCTGTGTTGAAGCTGCCTTCAGTCTTTTTTATGAGACAAATATTCACAGTATAAAATTTGTGTGTGTTCTGGCTACCAACCATTTTTACCCTAACAGGCACAGCAATGGCTCAATGGTAGCTCTTGAGTCTGTGGGAATAATAATATTTCACTCTAACTTTGAGACACAGAAAGTTGTCTCAATTTTTCTTATAACATTACCTTATCCGTCTCATTCTGGATTATTATCAATAGTTTGCTCATTTACATTTCCAGGCATGATGTTTTAGCACTAAAGAATCTGATAGTGCCTGATGGAACTTAATCTCTAAATAAACAAGGAAGAAGATTAATAAAGTTCTTCAAATTGGAATGATTCTTGAGAAATAACATTGGGAAACCTCGTAGTGCAAAGTCAATTGCACCTATGAGCACCATTGGTTTCCTTTGATTTCTCTCTCTCTCCTTTTGTCTTAGGGTGTACCTTGTAGATTTTTTCTTAATTTTTTTAAATTAAAAAATGGATTCCACAAAATTTTACTAATTGGGCAAGTTTAATGATAGTCCTATGCATTACATGTGAGGTTGCATGCTCAGTCTTAAAAGATAAGAAGGCAAAATATTTTCATTGAAGTGTCATTTCATTTTTTTCCCAGAAAATGAAATGCGTTCTGAAATAGCTTTTATCTTTACAGTTCGTTTGTTCTCTTAATTGCTGCCTTCACCTTTGATAATGTAAACTACATAAGATTGTCCCTGACATTGTCCTAATTCTCCTTCCTCCTCTCCTTCACCTATTACTTCACTCTTGTTCTGTTAACTATCACTGCTTATTTCTTGGCTCATTGCCTGTTATAATTTTGGTAACCTATCTGGCCTGAGACCAAAATATTGTTTGCTCTAAGATACAGCATGAAGATATTTTTGATAGTCCAATATGGATTATGGTGCTCACTTCCAGTTGCAAGTGGTTGTTAAAGCAGTAGTAGTTGTCACAAATATGATTCCAATTTTTAAACTAACTATTTAAGATATTGCAGTTTGTGTGGTTGTTTTTAATTTTGTACACAGGCTAGGGAACTTTGTGAAAATAAGGTACATTATGTATTTGAATGATTAGAATGAATATGCAACCATTTCCTCCAATTATATAGTGTATCTATTATTACCAGTTGCATTTTTTTTAGAGACAGATCAGATTCTAAGCAACAGTCTGTACAACCAGGTTGCTTGGCACAAGGGCAGGCTGTTAATCATTTACCAATGGCAGGAATGCATGAGTTTCTCCCTCTGTCAGTTACCAGCTCTCTTCCACCTGTGCATGAAAAGTAGCTTTTTCTGACTTCTGTCCATTCAAGCAGCAAGGCAAACAATGTGATAACATCCCCCCCAAAAAAATAAAAAAGAAGATTGGCATTTTATTGATAACAATAAGCAATAGACTATTTTTCTTGTTAATATCAGATTATGTTTTTTTTCAGCGACAGTAATTGGGTGTCTTGGTTCTATTCATTCCTGCTACCAATCTGTGAATGGCTAGCTTCAAATTATTCTTATCCCACTTTAGTATAGTAAATCTTGAAGACAGAAAAGTTAAGAACTCCTGTCATAAAGCATTTATATTTCGCTGTGTTGAAGCTGCCTTCAGTCTTTTTTATGAGACAAATATTCACAGTATAAAATTTGTGTGTGTGTTCTGGCTTCCAACCATTTTTACCCTAACAGGCACAGCAATGGCTCAATGGTAGCTCTTGAGTCTGTGGGAATAATAATATTTCACTCTAACTTTGAGACACAGAAAGTTGTCTCAATTTTTCTTATAACATTACCTTATCCGTCTCATTCTGGATTATTATCAATAGTTTGCTCATTTACATTTCCAGGCATGATGTTTTAGCACTAAAGAATCTGATAGTGCCTGATGGAACTTAATCTCTCTAAATAAACAAGGAAGAAGATTAATAAAGTTCTTCAAATTGGAATGATTCTTGAGAAATAACATTGGGAAACCTCGTAGTGCAAAGTCAATTGCACCTATGAGCACCATTGGTTTCCTTTGATTTCTCTCTCTCTCCTTTTGTCTTAGGGTGTACCTTGTAGATTTTTTCTTAATTTTTTTAAATTAAAAAATGGATTCCACAAAATTTTACTAATTGGGCAAGTTTAATGATAGTCCTATGCATTACATGTGAGGTTGCATGCTCAGTCTTAAAAGATAAGAAGGCAAAATATTTTCATTGAAGTGTCATTTCATTTTTTTCCCAGAAAATGAAATGCGTTCTCTGAAATATGTCATTCCTTTCAAGTTACAAGGAGGTGAACAAAACATATAGCAGGTTTTGCATGCTGTCACTTTTGTTTCTGGAATAATTTGAAGCTAAAGAGTGGGAACAGTATTTCATCATTATCATTGTCAAGATTTTATTCTCCAGCTCAGATCTCTCTCTTTTTTCCCTCCACTGCTTTGGTCATTCTTACCTAATTCCCATGTTCCTAATGTGTCTTTGACAGCTTTTTCATTTCTAATTTTTCACTTTGCTGAAAAGCTTTTTCTTATGACACAAAACAGTTCAAATATTTGCTGTTTCCTCTTGAAAGGAACAGTTGTTGCATAAATTCTAATTTAATGGCCATCACTGAACATTCAGTTTTATAATCTAAGAACATTACATAGTAGGTTTGTGATTTGCCAGTTCAACTGATACAATAGCAATACTGTAGGTGTTTTTATTTAAAAAAAAAAATCTAAATAACCAGCCTAGTAGTGCCAATTAGCTATTCATTTGTGAAAGCAAGGATTTTTAGGATCAGTTATGATGTTTGGAAAAAAATATAGGTAACATGAAGTAAAATTATAATCCAACTCTTTTCGGGGACACGTAAGTCTGCAGTAAAGTATTTAGTCTCTTCTTGCTCAGAATGAGCTATTTGTATGATGACTTTCTAGAGGCACCAAATGTCTCAAAAGCCCCACTGAGGAGTATACAGCTCAATTTCAGTAAATGTGCACTCTCAAAATTCAAGAAGCATTTTAAGGACTGAAAAAATCTTTAAAGAGTTATGCTACTACCCACATGCAAGCAACTCCACTATTGACAATGCTTCGAGCATCAGTGATAGGTTCTGAACCAGTTACCAGCCTAGGGCTCCTATCCTTCTTCTGGCCTCTTTTCGACATTTCTTTCTGCTCTGGTGCTTCTCCAAGCTGATTCAGAAAATCTGATTGGAGGAAGGCTGTATAAATACATTTGGAAGTAAATCAATGAATAAATGAGTATGTCTCTAGCATAGGAACAGCAGCCAGTGAAAAGCACTAAACCATTTACATTTTGTTTGGGAACACTGCTGAGCAGAGTTCTTGCACTAAAAATAAGCCACAGGATTATGTCCCCACTGACCTGCATGCTGAAACTCACCCCGCTGTTTGACTTGGGAAAGCGGGGAGCCCCATTCTGGCCCCAGAGCACTGTCTGCTAAAGCTTTCCATCATCCTCCGCACAACGATGAGTTTTACCCCATTAGCTTACCTGTGACAGCTTCTACTGAATATTTTAAAGTTTAATTAAACAAGTGATTTGTTTCAAATGATCTCATTCTGCTCCCACATGCCACCTCTTCATTTTAAAATATGTAACTCCCTCACTCTTATCAGATTATTGAAAACTCTGTGCCTCTTGAGAGAGCTACTGTTACATAACTGAACACCACACTCATTCTCTCTCTCTCTCTCTCTCTCACACACACACACACACACACACACACACACGGAGAGAGCAAGACTATTGCAGTGTTAAATTAAAGTCACAGATGATATGGTATAATGGGAAACCTAGCACAGATTTTTGCCTAACCCTAATTTATTTACATCGTTGTCAGTCTGCACCTCTGCCACACTCACTGAGACTCCTAGCAGTCATTTGAACATCATGTCATCATTAAGCATTTAAAACAAACCAGAAGGAATTAAATATTTAACAGCTCTATTGGGTTACACAGCAAGAAACAAAAACAAGATCTCCTAAAGTCACCTTTCAGCTTAGTTCTACAACTGATGCAATATAGCAATGGCCATGGGCTTGTTTCGGCTGCTTGGTCAGGGTTAATAACAATGCTTGATTTGGGATGTATCTCTTCTATGAATTATCAGAAAAATCTCATATGATCTTTACTTCTGTTCTTGCTCTCATTTAAATATGCTGACTTTTTCTTTCTTTTTCTCTCTCTCTGGAAAGGGGAGATATGGAGAAATACAGAAGAGGTTCCATGGACAAAACATTAAAAATCACTGTTAATAATTTAAACATTTCTGAACGATAAATTAGTGAGTTATACTAAATTTCAACATGATTATAATCAACTGAAATTAAAAGCCTTTTGATTATGTTCCTTAAAGGCCATGCATGATAGATGTTTGCTTCAAAAAAAGCAGAGCTTTCTTGGGAAACTTTCTTCTGAACGGAAGAGTTAGAATATCACTTTCTGCAAAGAATTGATAGATTCCATCATGTGTTCTCTTTTTTTACAATACATGGAATTTTGGTCGGGTTGTATCTGCATCTTTAATAAATCTAATAATTGCCCTGTAAGGTAATAGGTCTATGCATATTATGTAATAAATAGGGCCCCTGGTGGCTCAGCAGACTAAGTCTGTCTGTTATTAACACAGCTGCTTGCAATTACTGCAAGTTCAAGTCCCACCAGGCCCAAGGTTGACTCAGCCTTCCATCCTTTATAAGGTAGGTAAAATGAGGACCCAGATTGTTGGGGGCAATAAAAGTTGACTTTGTATATAATATACAAATGGATGAAGACTATTGCTTAACACAGTGTAAGCCGCCCTGAGTCTTCGGAGAAGGGCGGGATATAAATTCAAATTTAAAAAAAATGTGCTGCAAAGATGTGCCTTCCAAAAGCTAGTTACAATCAATCGTGGTAGGTCAGATGTCCATATATTTGTGCTTAGATAGGAGAGAGGGGTGGAGGGAGAGAGGGAGGGAGGGAGAGAGAGAGAGAGAATTCATTATATTTTCATTATATTTTAGGAGCTGATTCAACATGGAAAAATGTCTTTTCATTTTTCCAAAAATTGGGAAGGTTTGCAGTGAAATGTGGCATCTGATTCTCTTGAAAACAATGCACCTGAGATAGTAACAACAGTTCTCTTTGTAGCTTTATGTTCATACTTAAATATCAGTTCTTGTTGGAAGCATTAAGTGATTAAGCACAAGAGAAACTGCTGGAATTCAAAGTGTTGTATGCGAATGCATCAATGTACATAGAAATAAGAGAAAGTAAGGATGAAATAAATGGCAGCTAAGAATGATCAGGCATGGTAGCACAGGATACAGCAAGAGAGACATGAAGAAATAAAATAAACATGCTTCATTAATAACCAAATATATTGCTTCATCTATCTGACTTTTAATCACAATTATGTCTTTAAACAGTTACAGGTATATAATTTTCAAACTTTTATATTGTAGCAATATACAGTAGTTGTCCCAAAAGTGCTATTTTTCAAGAAACAGCTGGACTTTCTGGTTTTTCTTTAAAGACATTTCACTTCTCATCCAAGAATCTTCTTCAGCTCTGACTGAATGGTGGGGAATGGAAGGAGTTATGCTCCTTGCAGACAACTGGGCATTTGCATTCTTTTAGTGGGTCATTAAGGTCACCTGGAGATTTATATGTGTCATCAGGATCACCTGAGTGGTGCAAATTGGTGTGGAGCCTTCTTGGAACTGCTGAGAGGACTGTGTTGTAGACTGGAGATAGATGATGTCATATCCCTCCCCCTCTGTTGAGAGATGGCTGTTCAATTTTATTTATTTATTTTTATTTATTTATTTTGTCACAACAATATATATAAGTATCATACAAAAAGATTATATAGTATATAAACATATATATGAGTAAATATTAGGAGGTATAAGCATATATGGGACGTGGTGGCTCAGGGGCTAGGACGTTGAGCTTGTCGATCGAAAGGTCGGCACCTCAGCGGTTCGAATCCCTAGTACTGCCATGTAATGGGGTGAGCTCCCGTTACTTGTCCCAACTTCTGCCAACCTAGCAGTTTTGAAAGCACGTAAAAATGCAAGTAGAAAAAATAGGGACCACCTTTGGTGGGAAGGTAACAGTGTTCCGTGCGCCTTTGGCGTTGAGTCATGCCGGCCACATGACCACGGAGACGTCTTCGGACAGCGCTGGCTCTTCGGCTTCGAAACAGAGATGAGCCCCACCCCCTAGAGTCGGCAACGACTAGCATGTATGTGCGAGGGGAACCTTTACCTTTACCTATAAGCATATATATATATATATATATATATATATATATATATATATATATATATATATATATATATATATGAAGAAGAAAAAAGAAAAAACAATAGGACAGGAACGGTAGGCACGTTTGTGCTCTTATGCACGCACCTTATGGTCCTCTTAGGAATGGGGTGAGGTCTATATTAGAAAGTTTTTGGTTAAAGCTTTTGGGATTATGGGAAGAAACCACAGAGTCAGGTAAAGTGTTCCAAGCACTGATGATTCTGTTACAGAAGTCATATTTTCTGCAATCTAGATTGAAGCGGTTAACATTAAGTTTAAATCTATTGGTTGCTCTTGTATTATTGCAATTAAAGCTGAAGTAGTCTTTAACAGGAAGGACATTACAATAGATGATTCTATGAGTTAAACTTAGGTCTTGTTGAAGGCGACGGAGTTCCAAGTTTCTAAGCCTAGGATTTCAAGTCTGGTGGGATAAGGTATTTTGTTGTTTTCAGAGGAATGGAGAACTCTTCTTGTAAAATATTTCTGGACACGTTCAATTGTATTGATGTCAGAAATGTGGTGAGGGTTACAGGCGAGCTGTATTCTAGAATTGGTCTAGCAAATGTTTTATATGCTCTGGTTAGTAGTGTAGTGTTTTTGGAAAAGAAGCTACGCAAGATTAGGTTTACAACCCTTAGAGCCTTTTTTGCTATGTAGTTGCAGTGGGCTTTGGCACTTAAATCATTTGATATGAAAACTCCAAGGTCTTTAACAGGATTGGGGTCATCTCTAAGGTAATGTCCATCAAGTATGTACTTAGTGTTTGGGTTCTTTTTTCCAATATGTAAGACTGAGCATTTGCTGGTTGAGATTTGGAGTTGCTAAGTTTTAGACCAAGCGGTTAGATGATCAAGGTCTTTTTGAATGATAGATGTATTGTCTGTGGTGTTAAATAGTTTGACATTGTCAGCAAAGAGAACACAATTACTTGAGATATGGTCACAAAGATCATTAATGTATAGTATGAAGAGTGTTGGTCCAAGAACGCTGCCTTGACAGGAACAGGATTTGATAGAGCATTGCCAATTTTGACCACTTGTTGTCTGTTAGACAGAAAAGCAGATATCCATTTGTGAAGGGGTCCTGAAATGCCATAGGATTTTAGTTTTAGGAGAAGTTTATTGTGTACTACTGAGTCAAAAGCTTTGCAGAAGTCTATGTAAATTGCATCTATTGTTTTGCCTTGATCAAGATTTGTAGTCCATATGTTTTTACAGTGGAGAAATTGTAAGTTGCATGATAATTTTTTCCTGAAACCAAATTGTTTATTAGAGAGTAGGTTGTTAGTTTCTAAGTGTGAGGTAATGGATTGGTTGATGATTGATTCCATGACTTTGCAGGTGACGCAGCACAGAGAGATTGGTCTGTAATTTTCGACTAACCTGGGGTCTCCTTTTTTGAAGATTGGGATGACTGTGGCTAGTGACCAAAGTTTGGGAAGGGAACTGGTAGTGAAAGCTTTATCAAAGATTATGCTTAGGGGTTCTGCTATATTAGTGGAAAGTTTTTTTAAGAAGTATGCACATAGTCCATCAGGTCCAATAGATAGTGATGGTTTCAAGTTATGAAGAGCTTTTCCAACATTATCTTCCGTGAAATCTATATGTGTTAAGTCATCATACTCATTGCTGGTACGTTTGGGGAATGTCGGATATGTGTCATCACTGTTAACAAAAACTGAGCCAAAGAAAATGTTGAAGAGATTTGCTTTAACTGTTTTGTCATTGCATTCTTTGCTGTTAGAATCTTTTACTGGTGGGATGGATCTTGAGTCTTTAAGTTTATTGTTAACAAAATTATAAAAGACATGATTGGAATTTGTGCGCAGAAGGTCCTCTTCTTGCTTGGTGTGGTAATTTGTGCATTCAGTTTTTATTTGGTTGCATATATTTCTGTAGCGGTTTTTAAAATTTGCTACATAGCCTTTTTTGTTTCTTTTCCAGAGGGAATTTTTTTTTGATTGAAGCTTTTTTTATTGATATGGGTAGTTTGCTTTTCCTGATCATGGTGGTCATTTGTGGTACGTATAGTTTAATGACTCTATTGATTTCAAGTAGGAAAACTCTATAGTGGTCTTCAGCAGTTATACAGGTTGAGAACAGATTTTGCCAGTCCAGAAATGAAAGATCGTTGTTTATAAGGTCGTAGTTAGCTTTTTTGAAGTTGTAGTTAGGAATACTATTGTTATGACGATTTAAGTAAGGACGTATATTGAGATGAAAGTCAATCATGCAGTGGTCACTGTTGTAAAAAGGTTCTTTAATTTGTAGTCCATAAATTGAGTTTGAGTTGTTGCAGAAGATGAGGTCAAGGCAGTTGTTGAGTCTTTATTGTTAGTTACAAGTTGTTCAAGACCTAGGTTTGTAACAGCATTGTATAGTGTAGTATGGATTGGATCAGTTGTACATTCATTAGTTATCTAGTTAATGAGAGGTAGATTTAGGTCACCCAGGAAGATGACATATTTTGACATAGACATAGATTTTGACATAGGTGTCCTCTTTAACCCCTCTTTCAAACCAGCTATCAGGAAGGAAGGAAGGAAGGAAGGAAGGAAGGAAGGAAGGAAGGAAGGAAGGAAGGAAGGAAGGAAGGAAGGAAGGAAGGAAGGAAGAATTTCCAATGCTCTTTACTATATTCCCACAAGGAAACTGGAAAGGAAACCTGACAGAAAGTCAGAAGTTGCTCCTATTCCTTCTGTCCACTCTTGGTTATACTGTTTTTCTGTTTAGGTAAGGAAATGTCTCCGAAGAAATGACCTAATTTGACACAGGTAGTCTGTTTCCTCCTATAGCTGAACCAGAGATTAGTAAATTCCAAACAATGCCAGTATATAATTTAATGCTGGTATTTCCCGTAACAAAAGTGCAGTATTGTTGTTCAAAGTCTAATCGCATGCATGTATAAACTTAATTATCTCACCTTTCCAATTCCTAACAATACTTTCCTTCAAATAAACATTTGCCCCAGAGGAAAGCTATTTCTTTTAACCCTGGTGCTGATTTTCCAGCATGCATGATAAAACACAAATATTGATATGGACATGGTGACTGATGGATAAGTGATATGAATATAAACACTACAGGATGGAAAATGATGTGACGACTTTTGATAATGCTATGCTATTTGTGCAGCCACTGCTAAGTTCAACACACACACACCCCACACACAACCCTTTATTAAAAGTTTGTTTCTGCATACTGGAAAATACCACTTGGTTAATGTCTTCAACCACTTTTTATCTTTTAAGTACCAAGGTCACTTGGATATTAATTCCAAGTGTCAGTTTACTGAATTCCATTAAGGTGGCATTCTTGAGAAGATTGGTTTTGTTTTTGTTTTTTTAATTTTAGAGAATTTTTTTCTCGGAACAGCTCTGATTTGAATTTCTGTACATGACAGATGATCCTGAGAAATATTCTAGAGCATAACATTGATACCCTGAATGACCTCACCTAGAATTGCATTCCCACAGTGTTGCAAGTTACCAAGGAACATTTTGTACTAGAGTCTTTCATGACCCATTCTTAGCATCCTTGTTAGTCCCTGATAAATATCTTGTCCCCCTTGATTACTATTGTTCTGAATCCTTAAACCATTTCTAAGTCTCATAATTTCCTAGGTTTTAGATGAATCTAGAATGACTTTTCTCTAAAGTTAAGAGGTTTTTATCTTCTTATTGGGCGAGGGGGATAAGGAACTGGGCGTGCTCAGAAAAAGTGATATCAGGTTGATCAAGGGAGCACACAGATGGTTTTCCTGATATATCTACTCACCAATTTTTGTGCTGGCATATCTCTCTCTCCCTCCCTCCCTCCCTCTCTCTCTCTCACACACACACACACATAATGATAAAAGGTTTTGCAAATCATTTGTCACAGAAAGTTGTGAAGTGTTTAGAGATAGCCTGCGTATTACTTTCTGCCTTGATACTTGGGGAATTATTAGATTAATCTGGCCATAACAGGACAAGGGGTATAAGAATACCTATGTGGAGTTGGACTTAGTTGCCCTGATGTACTCCTTGCTGGCCAGCTAGAGAAAATTAGGGTCAAAATACTTCTGTTCTCGAAATGCTGCCCAAAAGGTATGGAGAACAGTTATGGCAAGAAGCTGAGAATTCTTAGCTGATATCCTATGGAAGATTCACTGTGTAGATTACAGAAATATAGCTATGGAATTCATTTGTTGAATTAGCTCAGTAATCCTTATTGCAGCTATGTCAGGCATCTTCCTATGCAATATTGCAAGTATGAGCTAAGGAATTAGTTATTCATACAAAAGCTGAGATGTGGTTAGGGGCTTCAGGGACCAGCTTTAAGTGTGGGGTCTTCAGAAAGTATTTCATTCAAGTTACAATGCCTACCCAATTATTGATTTTTTAAAAAATCCTTTTTGCAATAACATGAATTATTTTAACAATGTTGTTGTTGTTGTTGTTGTTGTTGTTATTATTATTATTATTATTATTATTATTATTATTATTATTATTATTATTATTATTATTATTATTAGTTCTATGTTTATTTTCATATTAATGCCCAGACTACACGTTGAAACTTTAGTGGACCTGGATCCTGTTAAACTAGGTTAGAATGAGTTTCAAGATTAGATTCCTTTATCCCTTCACATATGGTTCTGTCATTTCTCACTTTATGCGATTCCAAACTTAAACTAAATTTTCTTAAACCGTATAAACACACACAAGTTCTATTTTTCTCTTTTTGCCTTTGTTTGTTTCCAAGTGTAATGTTTTAAATGTTGTTCATTTGTTTTCTGAATTTTTCATTTTGATTAAATAACAAACATATAATTCCAAAGTAATTAATATGGAGGTACATGCTGATTACATGATAGTACTGGTTATCAAAGGATTACAGCTAAGAGGTTTAATATTCTCCAGCTGATCCCACAGCAAATTAATCTTCCCTGACCTCTGATGTTCTTTGTTATGTCACCAAAGTATCATTTTAGATGTGTCATCCTTTACTTGTCTAAATAAAAAAAAACACAAACACTGCCTGAAATATCAGGATAACATTATCAGGGGAAAGTGCAGCTTGGCATATTTATCATGACTGCTAAAATATGTGATGGATCCAGAAAATTCTTGCAAGAATTGCACTAAAATATATGTGGCAGAAGGTAGACTAACACTATAGGAAAAAAGGGAAACCAGGACTATCAAGTATTAGAATAGCTTCAAAGGTCCTAGGCTCCTATCCATGGTAAAAAGAAAGGATGCAATTAAATAACTATTGATTATATCAAAAATTGCAGCAAATGCTATTTCACAGATGAAAACAGGAGCAGTGATTCTGTTTTTTAAATGATTAGCACACCCTATACATGTTCCATCAAAATCAAATTACTGTTTATTTGAGTCTTATTGATTTCAGTCGGCTTGCTCTAAGTAGAACAGAGTCTGGCTCTTTCCCATTAGTGTGAGGGAAAGGTAAGCATGCAGATTTCTCTAGGTTATACCTAATGATTGTTTGTTTCCAGCAGCTCATTCAGTTCACTTAGCACTTGAGGTTGCCTCCACAGCATCTGTGGACTGCATTTGCTTGCATAAATTTACTTCCCACAGACTTGATCAAGCTGCCATAAAAATAGATAGGCAGATTCCATTGGGAGATGGATGGTTGTCTTTTATTCATGTATGAATAGAAAAAAAATTGGGTAACCTTAGATAAAACCCTGTGGGAAAGCTTTTTCCTATACTCTACAACACTTAGAACATACATTCAACACGAATCAAGCTGTACTGTAATGTATTGTGCAACTGTCCACAGTGGTTTTCCTAATATCAAATATTTACCGTCTATTGCACACAATATTCATTGGTAATAGCTAACTTCTGTTGGATTTTAATGTCTGAGTTAAAGTCATTTTGTCAAAAAAACTAAGTCATGAATCATATCAGAATAAAAGAGAAACAGTCCTTTGTGCTCTTTCGGATTGGAGCCTCTCATTGTGTTTGTAGGATGTCGCTAGATTTGGCCACAAACCTTTGAAAAATATAATCAGATTTGCTCCTATGAGTTCATTCTATTTATTGTCTCATTTTAGCTTGTCCTTTTAAAAACTTTCATAAGATTTGCATTTAAACACATGTTTTAATGTGTATTTTAAGAGTGCATTTTTATTCTTATCTACTTGGAAATAATTCAGTGAGATTTGCGCCCACGTTAAGTGTTATGAAACTACAGTCAAAATGTATGTCCTTTCTAGTCATCCCCCCCTCCAAAATATGTATTTCTAAATTATTTTTCCTCCAGATATGATTTTCTATATTTTGATACTTTTTAAATACAAAACTAGACTGGAACATTTGAGATGTGTGAAAAATGGTGGATAACTGAGTTTCAGGAGCTGCTTTGATTTAGAAGGTGTGAATAGCTCTATTCCAAGTTGATTTCATATAGTTTAATAATCCCAGGTATACATTCTATGTAGCACTGATTTTCACTGTGTGTTGTATGTGTAAGATAGCTACTCTTGCAGATAATTGGGACTAAAAAGCATGTAAAACAAAATTAATGGTATTACTTTTATTTATCCAAGATATTTGGGTTTTTTAAATTTAAATCCATAAATTGTTGGATTATTGTATTATGCTCGCTATTGTCAGCTCCCAAGAGTCTTCTATGAGTGTGGCAGAATATAAGTTTTATTAATAAATAATAATAAATATTTATACTTTTCAGCAATTTCACAAGTTGGTTCCAAAGCCATATAACATTAGCATTATAAATTATCATAATAACATCATTATAAAACTCTACAATTAAAACAACTGTTAAAACCATATTAAAATATACTGTTTGATTGGGATTTGCAGATGTCTGAATTTGAAGGGAAAAATATTTAGTGCACATGGCGATGTGCACATAGCACTCAATGAGATAATTTTAAAGTAGCTCCCCCTTTTCTTGGCTTCCCATCATAAGAAGAGGGCCATGAAAATATTTACAGATCCCTCACATCCTGGACATAAACTGTTTCAACTCCTATCATCAAAACAATGCTATAGAGCACTGCACACCAGAACAACTAGACACTAGAACAGTTTTTTCCCCAAAGGCCATCACTCTGCTAAACAAATAATTCCTTCAACACTGTCAAACTATTTATTAAATCTACACTACTATTAATCTTCTCATCGTTTCCATCACCAATCTCTTTCCACTTATGACTATATGACTGTAACTTTTTGTTGCTATCATTAAGGGTTAAATTGTACCCTATGACCATCATTTGTGTTGTAAATGTTGTACCTTGATGAAGGTATTTTTTCTTTTATGTACACTGAGAGCATATGCACCAAGACAAATTCCTTGTGTGTCCCATCACACTCTGCCAATAAATTCTATTCTATTCTATTCTATTCTATTCTATAATTGGTGTACAATCCTAAATAACTAAATATGATACAAAATAAATAAAGCAATGTAGAAAGTATGAAATAGCTCACCCTTCCCAATAAGGTAGCAATCCTATGCTTCTATTCCAAACAGAATATTATGATCAATCACAGATGCTTTAACCTGTGACAGTTCTTAAGGCTGAGTTATAAATATCACAGAAATACATAAGCATTAGATGACTTATTCAAAACTCTATAACAAAATCTCATTAAAATAAAAGTTGGGTTGATGAATTATGTCTTTTTAAGGAGAAAGCAAAAAATATGTACTTTACTAATCAATTGATTCCATTAATTTTTTTTATTCCCATTATAATTTTATCAGTCTGCAGCTGCAGAAGTATAAATTGTCTTATTTGTTACAATAATTATGAAACATTTTTCCTCAATTCATTTATATATTGCTATTCGCTTTTGGGAGCCTATATAAATATAATTTGATTCACAATAATGTGACAGGAACATGCCATGCTAAAATTGATTTTTATTTTATTTGTTCCTATTCTGGTTGATTTTTTTTAGTTCCTGCTTCATGTCTCTGATTTACTGCTCTGCTTATCTTTGTTATTTTACACACTGACAATCATCATGTGCAATCTTTTACTTGGCCAATAAAAGAATGTATCCTGGACTTAAATCATTCCTGCTGACATGCAAATACTGAAATTAGGAAATGTGAAGGAAGATTGGCTGAGAACATAGGCCATCTTTCTTTATTAGGAATGGTCCAAAGAGGTTAAAACCAATGAGATATGTAGCTAAGTTTTCTTTTGCCAAAAGCTCAAAGGTTTTTAAATTAAAATTAAACTTGCACTTCCGTCTTCATTCAAATAAAAGCACAGCTGGAAATATTAAGAACGGATAGCAAAGTCACTCTTGCCAGAAGTGAGGACAAAACTGTCTCTTCAGCTGGTTTGCTGCAGGATTCCTATCTGAAAGTAGATTTCCTGGACAGATTTGTGTTACAAGAGTAATTTTCCTTTATAATTAATTGATTGATTACCTGGTTGATACATTCTGTATAATGCCATCACTTAAACAGTGTGCATTACAGCCTCATTTCAGACTGTTAATAGCTGGGGATTAAGTGCATAGCTCAGTTTTGTTGCCTGAGGAAAAATAGGCCAGAACAAGAAATCTGGAAATGTAGTAGAGGAAATAAGATGCTTTATTTTCATTGGTATGCATTTTTTTAATGTCTGCACTACCAAAGTCATTTGCTCTCCATGCAATCATCCTTTATCACCATGCAAAGCAATAGAATAGAATAGAATAGAATAGAATAGAATAGAATAGAATAGAATAGAATAGAATAGAATAGAATAGAATAGAATAACAGAGTTTAAAGGGACCTTGAAGGTCTTCTAGTCCAAACCCCTGTTTAGGAAACCCTATATTATTTCAGACAAATGGTTATCCAATTTCTTCTTAAAAACTTCCAATGTTAGAGCATTCACAATTTCTAGAGGCAAATCGTTCCACTGATTAATTGTTCTAACTGTCATAAAATTTCTCCTTAGATCTAGATTGCTTCTCTCCTTGATTATTTTCCACCCATTGCTTCTTGTCCTGCCCTCAGATGCTTTGGAGAATATCTTGTCTCCCTCTTCTTTGCAGCAGTCCCTGAGATATTGGAACACTGCTATCATGTCAAAGAACAAGTTGAAGAGAACAGACCATACAATATAAGGCTGGCTAGCATAATGGAGGAAGGCCCAAACAGAGAGTGAGTAACATCAAAGCTGGCTTGTTTGAATAGCAGAAACCCAATTAACTTCCCAAGGGACCAAAAGGATTTCAGCAAACAAAGCCAATAGGCAAACCTATGGCAAATTAGTATCTATATAAGTGCAAATGAATACATGGTTGTGCCACAATGAATAGTTCATTTCCAGAATTGAGGCAGAGGTAGGAGTAGTGAAAAGCTAAATAAAATATAACAAAGGGACAGAGAAAGGCACATTTTCAGTTTCTCCACCAGTTAATTACAACCAAAGAAGCTTCTTGGGTGGGAAGCAAAACATTTTCAAAGGGAAAAAAACCAAGAAAATCTCATTACCTTTTGAAGAAAAGGCACATTTGGGTCACCCATGGCTTGGGTGATTGAGAATCTCCATAGACTTTCTGATGTAATGAAACTCAGGGTTATGCAGCCAGGATGGGTCAATTTCTGTAATCCAAGGCTACACGAGGGACAGGTGAAATCATCCCCCTAGGAGGCACCAGGCACTCCTGGAATGTAAAAGAAGGGTTAGTGAGTGAAGAGGGTATAGAATATGGCCTTGATGGACAGAGGGAAGATCAGCTTCCAAGGCAATGATCAGATAATGTAGACTGAGCCTATACCAGATAGAGATTTACAAAAAGGCCTCAGACAGCACACATACACCCATACAACTCACAAGAATCTAAAAGAAAGAGGAAGGAAAGCACATTCAGAATTAAAAGATTCTATTCCTCTTCTAATAAAAGTAGCTTTAGATTCATACAGTTTCTCTTTCTTAGTCTAGTCTACTTTATAGGTCATCATGTTTGTCTGTTTGCTTGCTTATTTTTATTTATGTATTATTTATTTTAATATGCATACTCCCTAACTCCCAGTGATTCTGGGAAGTTCACAAGAAAACATAAAAACTATGAAATGATTTAATTTTTTTTTTTTAAAACTATCCCCTTAAAAAAAATAAAAGAACCAAAGTTGGCAGAATCAGGTAGCACCTAAACGCACACAGTTCATCAGGAAGGGGACATCCTAGCCAAAACCCTGGATGAAGATTGACTGTCTATCTAGACCCGTTCCAGTCCGGTTTCCGGCCCGGCTATAGCACGGAGACGGCTTTGGTCGCGTTGGTGGATGATCTCTGGAGGGCCAGGGATAGGGGTTGTTCCTCTGTCCTGGTCCTATTAGACCTCTCAGCGGCTTTCGATACCATCGACCATGGTATCCTGCTGCGCCGGTTGGAGGGATTGGGAGTGGGAGGCACCGTTTATCGGTGGTTCTCCTCCTATCTCTCCGACCGGTCGCAGACGGTGTTGACAGGGGGGCAGAGGTCGGCCCCGAGGCGCCTCACTTGTGGGGTGCCGCAGGGGTCGATTCTCTCGCCCCTTCTGTTCAACATCTATATGAAGCCGCTGGGTGAGATCATCAGTGGCTTTGGTGTGAGGTACCAGCTGTACGCTGATGACACCCAGCTGTACTTCTCCACACCGGGCCACCCCAATGAAGCTATCGAAGTGCTGTCCCGGTGTTTGGAAGCCGTACGGGTCTGGATGGGGAGAAACAGGCTCAAGCTCAATCCTTCCAAGACAGAGTGGCTGGGGGTGCCCGCATCCCGCACAGTCAGCTGAGTCCTCGGCTGACTGTTGGGGGCGAGTCACTGGCCCTGATGGAGAGGGTGCGCAATCTGGGCGTTCTCCTGGATGAACGGCTGTCTTTTGAAGATCATTTGACGGCCGTCTCCAGGAGAGCTTTCCACCAGGTTCGCCTGGTGCGCCAGTTGCGCCCCTTTCTAGACCGGGATGCCTTATGCACGGTCACCACGCCTCGTGACGTCTCGCCTGGATTATTGCAATGCTCTCTACATGGGGCTCCCCTTGAGGGGCATCCGGAGGCTCCAGTTAGTCCAGAATGCAGCTGCGCGGGTGATAGAGGGAGCCCCTCGTGGCTCCCGTGTTACACCTATCCTGCGCAGACTGCACTGGCTACCTGTGGCCTTCCGGTGCGCTTCAAGGTGCTGGTGACAATCTTTAAAGCGCCCATGGCATAGGGCCGGGCTATTTACGGGACCGCCTACTGCTACCAAATACCTCTCACCGACCCGTGCACTCTCACAGAGAGGGACTCTCAGGGTGCCGTCAGCTAGGCAGTGCTGTCTGGCGACACCCAGGGAAGGGCCTTCTGTGGGGCTCCCACCTCTGGAACGAACTCCCTCCAGGACTTCGCCAACTTCCGGACCTCCGAACCTTTCGTCGCGAGCTTAAAACACACTTATTTATCTGCGCGGGACTGGATTAGATTTTAAAGTTATGGGTTTTAAGGGGTTTTTATTATTTATACTATTTTAAATTTGGGGCAATAGAATAAGTTTTTTAATTGTTTTTTAATCTGTATTTATATGTATTTTAACTGCCTGTGAACCGCCCTGAGTCCTTAGGGAGATAGGGCGGTATATAAATTTGAAAAATAAAAAAATAAATAAAGATTTCAGATTTTTACTGAAATACCAATAGAGAGGGAGGAATATTGGAAGGAACCCCATTCTTGGTTTCAATGCTTACAGATCTCAAACCTACAGTAACATAAACTATATTCCTATGTTACTTACACAGGTTCTAACCCCATGCTTTCTTTTCCATTAGTGAAAAGATTCAGGGAAATTGTGTAGTTAAGTGCTCTCATAATGCCTGGCAGAATTGAAAGTCCTGCATAGTCATAGACAAAACGGCAAACACTCAGGTCATTAGTTTCCCTGCAGACATCTCTGCTGTATTAACATGGAGAAAACATCAGTATGTCTCTTCCTTGTATACATTTGCAGAAAACCTGAATAGCAAAGTACTTGTTACTCTTCTGAAAGCTTTCAAAACCTAAGTGAATTCAAAATTTTAAGTTTGAGGATATCACGTTAATCACACTTTCCCCTGATTTAACCCCAGTGGAAGAGCATGGAGCCTCTATCTCAGGGCTGTCAAACTTGCAAGCCACGGGCCATGTTTTACATGCTGGCCATGCCCATGCCCAGTTTAGCGAAGACAGAAAAAGTCACAGTATGTCATGTGATGCCACTGTGACACCGCGAGTTTGACACCCCTGCTCTATCTGGACTAAGTGTTCCCTGCGCCAGTGGAGAGAGTGTTTTCTCAATTGTCATAGATGGGTAGAAGAGTTTCAAATTAATGCGTCAGCAGAGGAGATTTCACCTTCCACAATCCAAATGGAATCCAATCCCACAATCCTAATCCAATGAAATGGCTCCAGGCCAGATCAGGACCCCTATGACTATGAGTACTGTTAAAAGAAGAATGAAAGCTACACATTCTGTGATTAAAATAGCTTGTCACAGTCTGTTCATGTATGAATAGAAAGTGAACATGTGGTGTTAGGACAAGAGAACACTGAGGAGAAGTCAGGTGCATGAGTAGAAATATGATCATGTAATGCTAGACAGGACCCCTTGAAGATGTTGTGACCCAGGCCCAAGTAGATAGTAGGAAACTCAGTCAGTGTAAAAACAAACAAACTTTATTTGAACAGAATTACTTCATTCTCAGTGTAGTTCAACTAAATTAAAGCAAATTCCTCCCAACACAATTCCTCAGTCCCATCGCCAACCTTGGTCCAATTAGGCAAACTGCCAAAGGCCTTTCTTGGCAACAGTTCAGAAAACACCGATACAAAATAAATGCAACAAGACGAAGCTATCAATGTTGTTTTCTAGCAAAGAGCCCAAACACCAAACTGTTGCTGGTCTTTTAAGCCTTATGGGAGGGGCCAATCATCTCTTAGCCCTACTCCCGAGTCATTCTCTTTGCTTGAGCTGCTCTTGTCTTCTGGCAGCTCTTCTCATGCGTGCATTAGGAATAGGCTCCTCCTGTTCCTCTGCTTCACTACTGTCAGTCTCTGGAGGCTCCGGAGTCCACACATCACTCCCCAATGGCCCTGTCCCACCTCAGCTCGCAGAGCCCTCATCCGGGCCTTCCCCAGCCTCCAGGACTCCACCATGTTTTTCCTCAGCCTCATCGCTGTCCAAGTCTGTTGCCAGCTCTGCAGGCTGCTGGCGGACCACAACAGAAGACAAGATCTATATCTGCATCTAAAGCTCAAAGTAAGGAAAGCAGGCGTAAAGCGTTGGACACCCTATGCAAAATTTTTATATTTTTTCAGTCTTTCTTCTTCCTGAGTGGCAAAATAATCAGCATTGCCCAACATTCAGCTTCGATTTTAGAACACAGTGCAGTTCCATAGAATGTATATATTTCCATTACCTGCCTTCTTTATATGCTTCACAAGCTAAAGAGTAGCTTTACCCCTCTTTCTGAGTTTTCAGTTTAAAAACATGGATGTTCAACAGAGTGTAATCAAAGCTCTTAAGAAGATACATCTAAATGTATTTTGAATTTAAATTTGTCTTTCCTGTTCAGTGAAATAACAGGGTAAACAGACAATGACTTCTTTCATTTCTAACCCTTCCATACTTTAGATAGAGCGGTGGTTTAATGTTTTGGGAGGTTTCTGGGTTATGCTTTTATTACATGATCACCAGCCTTATTCAGGAAATCTAATGAGGCAGTTAGTCGATGTCCATTATCTATTTTTTAAGCCTCTTGACTTTTCTGAACTTGTTCATCCAACCTGCTTTTTATATAAGATAAATAAATAAATAAATTCAAGAACATCAGACAATGACTGAATAATGCTTTTTGGCTGATGTTAAACATTCTTCATCTGGAAACCACTTATAATTTAGTTATATAAAAAACATTTATGAAGTAGTTGGGGAAATCAATTATTTATGTACATGTTATGTAATGTGATTTATACAGTAAATATAATGTGTAGCACTGTTTTTGCATGCCATACTGCAGATTATTCTTGCAAATTATCTATTTCACTTTTTTTATTGTTCATCTTCCTGAATACTCTATGATATCCTATGAATACCCTTCCTGAAACCCTATAACTATCGTTAAGTGTTGTACTTTATGATTCTTGATGTACATATTTTTCTTTTATATACGTTGAGAGCATATGCACCAGGACAAATTCCTTGTGTGTCCAATCACACTTGGCCAATAAAAAATTATATTCTATTCTAGTCTAAAGAAGCCCAGAGGTAGCAAAAGTAGCTAATTTCCCTCTTTCCCTGCCAATGTGACTGACCTATATTAACCTGGCTATTTAATACCATGGGTTTCACCTTTCCAACACAAAAGACACAAAAGTTCACTCCCTTGTCCCACTTTCTTATACTTGCTTTGAGTTCTACCTTGTTTGAAAGAATGGAACAGGTTATTGTTCTTCCCTAATGATGCTTCTCAGAGCTGATCAGGTTAACCAAGGGTAGCAGCTGGAGTTTAATTTGTGAGTATGCAGCTGTCATGTTACTTGCTTGGAGTGAGTGAGGAAGGAAGAAAGAAATGTAATTTTGTCAAATTTTATTATGATAGTTGCACTTGTTTTCAACTTAAGGAATGTTGGAGAGAAAATTTCCAGCACACCCCTAACAAATTTAGTTGCAGTGTGTTGTTTGTTTTCTTTGATTATTTAATATTCATCATTCTATATCAAGGGATGTCAAACTCAAGGTCGCTGGGCCAGATGTGGCCCATGAGGTGCTTAGAACTAACCCATGGGTCTGCCCTGGAAACAGCGAAGGACCAACCTGCAATGCTTCTGCCAGCAAAAATGGAGCTCAGAAGGGCAGCCTCTTGAGCTCTGTTTTTGCTGGCAATGGGTTGCAGGAGGCAATCCAGTGGGTGGTTGCTCCCGGTTCAGTCCAGTTCTATAGAACTGGTAGTAAAAGTGGTGGGAGACTCCACCCACCCGCCCAGACGATCTGCTCATGTGCAGAAGCTTCTGCGCACAAGCAAAGTGAGCACAAGCACATGCTTCCATTGCGAACTGATAGTAAAGGTAAGTAGAACCCACCCCTGAGGCACTCCCAACTGAAAACAGAGCTCAGGAGGCCATTTTTGCTGGCAGAGCACTCGGGCCACGACAGGCGCTCCTGACACAAGTGATGTCAAGCTGGCCATGCCCCCCCCAGTCATGCCCAGTCCAGCCCAGCCCACCAGGTCAAACACAACCCTGATGTGGCCTCAATGAAATCAAGTTTGACACCCCTGTTCTATATCCTGACATAAGTGGATAGAAAACAATATTGTTTTAATTCGAACATTGATGTCATTGTTTCTTTAAAACCCAAACCCTAAATTATCCTATGATACACAAAAGTCAACTAAATAAGAAAATGGATCACCTTGACTAATAGAGAACTTGCTACTGAAACTTCATTCCAGTCTGTCTAAACTTCAAAGTAGCTGCAACAAATTGAAGCACCTGGCTGACCTTGTCTGGGCTTAGAAGCTGAACACTATCACACTTGGTTGGTATTTGAATTTCCAAGGAATATCATACTGCAAAACTGGAAAAACCATTCTGGAAAAAGGCAGTGGCAAACCCTTTCAGTATAGCTGCCAAGAAAACTATAAAGATAAAGGTAAAGGTTCCCCTCGCACATATGTGCTAGTCGTTCCTGACTCTAGGGGACGGTGCTCATCTCCATTTCAAAGTGAAGAGCCAGCACTGTTCGAAGACCTCTCTGTGGTCATGTGGCCGGCATGACTCAACACCAAAGGCACACAGAACACTGTTACCTTCCCACCAAAGGTGGTCCCTATTTTTCTACTTGCATTTTATGTGCTTTCGAACTGCTAGGTTGGCAGAAGCTGGGACAAGTAACGGGAGCTCACCCCATTACACGGCAGCACTAGGGATTCGAACCGCTGAACTGCCAACCTTTCGACTGACAAGTTCAGCATCTTAGCCACTGAGCCACCTTGAAAACTATACAGATGGGCATAAGTTGAAGAAAATTACTTTTTATACAATCTTAGCTAAGCCGCAGAAGAACTGTATGGTTGTTTTGAGCATGTCAACATAATAGTAGCAGTGATAACAGAACTTATTTTTTAAAAAAGCAGACATAGAAGAATGTTTCAATTGAACAGTACCAAAATCCAGTGAACTGGACAAAGCTGATAGGCCTCTTCCGTAGCCCTGTTTAAATGGTACCACTTCTGAATATGTTTATTTCTTTATATTCTTAGAACAGAACAGAATAGAATAGAATAGAATAGAATAGAGTAGAATAGAATAGAATAGAATAGAATAGAATAGAATTTTTTATTGGCCAAGTGTGATTGGACACACAAGGAATTTGTCTTGGTGCATACACTCTCAGTGTACATAAAAGAAAAGATACCTTCATCAAGAATTCTAAGGTACAACACTTAATGATAGTCATAGGGTACAAATAAGCAATCATGAAACAATATCAATATAAATATAAATCGAAGGATACAAGCAACTAAGTTACAGTCATACAGTCATAAGTGGAAAGAGATTGGTGATGGGAACGATGAGAAGATTAATAGTAGTGCAGATTTAGTAAATAGTTTGACAGTATTGAGGGAATTATTTGTTTAGCAGAATGATGGCATTCAGGAAAAAACTGTTCTTGTATCTAGTTGTTCTGGTGTGCAGTGCTCTATAGCGTCATTTTGAGGGTAGGAGTTGAAACAGTTTATGTCCAGGATGTGAGGGGTCTATAAATATTTTCACAGCCCTCTTTTTGACTTGTGCAGTATACAGGTCCTCAATGGAAGGCAGGTTGGTAGCAATTGTTTTTCTCTGCAGTTCTAATTATCCTCTGAAGTCTGTGTCTGTCTTGTTGGGTTGCAGAACCAACATTTTATGTTCCTTTTAAATGCTTAAATATGGTTGCAAATGAAGTAGTATAACTTCACTGATCAGAGCTAAGTAATAAGAGCTGTTTAATTATATATGCAGTAAGAAATGATTCCATTGTCCCTGTAATATAAGAAATATAACATTCCATCAACTCCCAGATCATAGCTGTCAACTATTCAGATCAGAGAGGAAAAAAGACTAGAGGTGTGACCCAGTTTGATCCATTTCTAGTGTCTCCAAAACTCCAGTATCATTTAGCTGCTCTGTAAATATTTATTCATCTTACAGAAGTATAAAGAAAAAAAGTTTCCCCTTAAAAGAACAAAAGGCCATCAGTTGAAAGGAAAATCTCCACTTGTAATAAATGTGCTCATGAATAAGTGTATATTTCAAAACTCTCTTTTCCAGTATGTAAAACTAGTGTGCAATTAGTACAATTGTGTCAACTGCATCTATTAACTCATACATTCTGTTCTAGACGTTACAATGTTATTCTTTCTAATGTTATCCCTCCTATCTACTTCCTGCTAATATCTGTTTTTATTTCTTTGAACTAGATAGAAGCTCCTGACATACAGATTCTGCTAATTTACAACTAATAAGAAAATGCAGAAATGCAGACATATGGTACAATAATATGAATATACAGTGCCTGTCCCTAATACGAATTTTTGATCATGATTTTTAAACATAATGAAGTAGAATATGTTTCCTGATATGGGATTTGAACAATGTGGATATTTGAAAAGTAAATAAAGTTGTGATACCCTCTCCCCTTAAACCGATAGAAAAGGTTGGACAGGAAATCATATGGTCTGATATCAATATAGCCAATCAAAGCATATTTTTTTCTACTCCATGTAGTCCAACAACTATTGACCCTCAAAACCTGGGAGTCAAAACTCTGTCCAATATGCATAGCCATAGAGCTATAACAATTATTTGGTTATTTTGGAATGAAATGTATCTTTCTTAAATATAGGGCTTTTCAAAAACAACCAAAATGAATCTGTCACATGGTTTGAAGTCCAGGCCATTCTTTCTTGAATAGACTGAAGGGGATATACCAAGTCTATGACTCAGGGTGCCATGGGATGTTTTCAGAGAATCTCCTTTTCACCATTTATCCTTGGAAACATTCATCCCATCAGAAAATGTTAATTATAAAAAGCAGTTTATTTCAGAATGTCTATGTGGCCTTCCAAGGAGACTTGAAGGAAACAGATTTGAAGTTTACTGCAAGGGTTACTGAAAAGATCAGTTCAGGGGGAGAGAGAAAAACAGATTAAAAGTGTTGATTGATGATTATGGGAAAATGGCATGTACTAGAAAGCAAGAAAATAGCAAGCTGAGAAGGTGTCTGACTAAAGCAAATGGCAAACTGAACAGAAAGAAGAGCCCAGCTCACTTCCTGCTGAGCCTTAAACAGCCGTAATGAAGGTAAAGTACATGAGTTTATGGCTAGCAGCATCATACTATGAAAGCCAGAAAAGATAAGAGACAGTTTACTATCAGTGTACCACTGCACAAATGCTCCCTCTCAGATGCTATGTAAACTTCAGACAGGTAAGGCTAAGAGGTAACTAAAGCCCACCTATATTTTTCGTAGCAATCAGAATTTGGACCCTGGTCTTCTAATTCTTTACAGCACTATATCCACTCCTTCAAGCTGGATATGTTCATAGTCCTAAAAGCAATAGGGGGAAAAAATTCTCCAGATTTCTATTGATTATGTATTGTCTTCATTTTTACACAAAAATTTTCCTCTACATACATAGGCCACACCAAATCCTGCAGTTCACATAAAATATTTAAAAATTCTGCTATCTGTTATTAACTCAATGAAAATGTCTGTCAGATAATTGCAGATGGTCTCCCAATTGTGAATTATCATTTCCAACAACCACTGGTGATCATAATTGCTGAGTCAGAATCCACTTTTAAAAAAAAGCATACTTGGTGCTTTTGTATGCATGCCCTGTTGAATCCCTGTTTCTGATAAGCCTCCCAAATTACTAAAACCATTTGTATTAGAAGCACTGTGGAACGTGGCTGACACGCAAACCTTTCTCTTAGAATCTAGCCTATCGGCAATTAGCCTTGCTTAATGTACAAAGCACTAGAATTCTACAGCACACATTGTGACCGAGGGTAGCACGTGAAGTCCCTGTGGGGTTAATTTGTTCACATATCTTTTCCTCTAAGACCAAGGATCTTCTTTTTAACAAGTGAAAGACAAATATTCCCAGAGAGAGGTAGATAAGAAGCACCTGTAATGTGGCCGTGCAAACTTTTTTTTTCCTCTTTTAGTTATGATCCTGGGTGTAATGATGGAGAAGAAAGAAAGCTGAACCAGACAGATTTTGATATGCACATCCTTTTAAAGACTTAATCATCAGCTCCTCTTTTTCACAACAGGTGCATTTTTTCACACGGCGTAACCAGGAAAGAACTCCATCTCCAGCTTTTCTCCGTCTTATTTTTTTTTCAAGTAAAAGAAATGAAATGAAATAGACTTTGTTTTATTGTTCCAGGGAGTGGAGCTGGGGGCTTGCTCATTTTTATTTTTATTTTTTTGATTTTCCAAGGTCAGAAAAAGAAAAATTAATTTCCTTTCTTGATGATTCTACCTGTAGAACATTGCGTTCCATCATGGCAGCAGAAATATTTGGCATCCATACGGTTAATAGCTATCCAATGTAGTTTTAATGTCATTTTCCACTGGTTTTCTCAATTATAAAACGACATATAGTAGCACATTCTAAATCTTCAGTATTAGTACAAGCCAGTATTACAACATCGGTACATTAAGTCCCTTCAATACTGAGCAGTTTGCATAGGAATGAACTCACATAGAAGCCGTAGCATCGAAATGAACCAGGATTAGCCCTAATAAATTGTGCATTGGGCTGCAGATAAATTATAAATTATAATTGATAAATTAAATCAACAGAGTCATCGAACTATATGTACCACTAACTACCATCAAGATTAGGAAAAGCAAACTACCCATATCAATAAAAAAGCTTCAATCTAAAAAAAGATCCCTCTGGAAAAGAAACAAAAAGGGCTATGTAGCTAATTTTAAAAAGCATACTTGGTGCTTTTGTATGCATGCCCTGTTGAATCCCTGTTTCTGATAAGCCTCCCAAATTACTAAAACCATTTGTATTAGAAGCACTGTGGAACGTGGCTGACACGCAAACCTTTCTCTTAGAATCTAGCCTATCGGCAATTAGCCTTGCTTAATGTACAAAGCACTAGAATTCTACAGCACACATTGTGACCGAGGGTAGCACGTGAAGTCCCTGTGGGGTTAATTTGTTCACATATCTTTTCCTCTAAGACCAAGGATCTTCTTTTTAACAAGTGAAAGACAAATATTCCCAGAGAGAGGTAGATAAGAAGCACCTGTAATGTGGCTGCAAACTTTTTTCCTCTTTTAGTTATGATCCTGGGTGTAATGATGGAGAAGAACCAAAATGAATCTGTCACATGGTTTGAAGTCCAGGCCATTCTTTCTTGAATAGACTGAAGGGGATATACCAAGTCTATGACTCAGGGTGCCATGGGATGTTTTCAGAGAATCTCCTTTTCACCATTTATCCTTGGAAACATTCATCCCATCAGAAAATGTTAATTATAAAAGCAGTTTATTTCAGAATGTCTATGTGGCCTTCCAAGGAGACTTGAAGGAAACAGATTTGAAGTTTACTGCAAGGGTTACTGAAAAGATCAGTTCAGGGGGAGAGAGAAAAACAGATTAAAAGTGTTGATTGATGATTATGGGAAAATGGCATGTACTAGAAAGCAAGAAAATAGCAAGCTGAGAAGGTGTCTGACTAAAGCAAATGGCAAACTGAACAGAAAGAAGAGCCCAGCTCACTTCCTGCTGAGCCTTAAACAGCCGTAATGAAGGTAAAGTACATGAGTTTATGGCTAGCAGCATCATACTATGAAAGCCAGAAAAGATAAGAGACAGTTTACTATCAGTGTACCACTGCACAAATGCTCCCTCTCAGATGCTATGTAAACTTCAGACAGGTAAGGCTAAGAGGTAACTAAAGCCCACCTATATTTTTCGTAGCAATCAGAATTTGGACCCTGGTCTTCTAATTCTTTACAGCACTATATCCACTCCTTCAAGCTGGATATGTTCATAGTCCTAAAAGCAATAGGGGGAAAAAATTCTCCAGATTTCTATTGATTATGTATTGTCTTCATTTTTACACAAAAATTTTCCTCTACATACATAGGCCACACCAAATCCTGCAGTTCACATAAAATATTTAAAAATTCTGCTATCTGTTATTAACTCAATGAAAATGTCTGTCAGATAATTGCAGATGGTCTCCCAATTGTGAATTATCATTTCCAACAACCACTGGTGATCATAATTGCTGAGTCAGAATCCACTTTTAAAAAAAAGCATACTTGGTGCTTTTGTATGCATGCCCTGTTGAATCCCTGTTTCTGATAAGCCTCCCAAATTACTAAAACCATTTGTATTAGAAGCACTGTGGAACGTGGCTGACACGCAAACCTTTCTCTTAGAATCTAGCCTATCGGCAATTAGCCTTGCTTAATGTACAAAGCACTAGAATTCTACAGCACACATTGTGACCGAGGGTAGCACGTGAAGTCCCTGTGGGGTTAATTTGTTCACATATCTTTTCCTCTAAGACCAAGGATCTTCTTTTTAACAAGTGAAAGACAAATATTCCCAGAGAGAGGTAGATAAGAAGCACCTGTAATGTGGCCGTGCAAACTTTTTTTCCTCTTTTAGTTATGATCCTGGGTGTAATGATGGAGAAGAAAGAAAGCTGAACCAGACAGATTTTGATATGCACATCCTTTTAAAGACTTAATCATCAGCTCCTCTTTTTCACAACAGGTGCATTTTTTCACACGGCGTAACCAGGAAAGAACTCCATCTCCAGCTTTTCTCCGTCTTATTTTTTTCAAGTAAAAGAAATGAAATGAAATAGACTTTGTTTTATTGTTCCAGGAGTGGAGCTGGGGGCTTGCTCATTTTATTTTATTTTTTGATTTTCCAAGGTCAGAAAAGAAAAATTAATTTCCTTCTTGATGATTCTACCTGTAGAACATTGCGTTCCATCATGGCAGCAGAAATATTTGGCATCCATACGGTTAATAGCTATCCAATGTAGTTTTAATGTCATTTTCCACTGGTTTTCTCAATTATAAAACGACATATAGTAGCACATTCTAAATCTTCAGTATTAGTACAAGCCAGTATTACAACATCGGTACATTAAGTCCCTTCAATACTGAGCAGTTTGCATAGGAATGAACTCACATAGAAGCCGTAGCATCGAAATGAACCAGGATTAGCCCTAATAAATTGTGCATTGGGCTGCAGATAAATTATAAATTATAATTGATAAATTAAATCAACAGAGTCATCGAACTATATGTACCACTAACTACCATCAAGATTAGGAAAAGCAAACTACCCATATCAATAAAAAAGCTTCAATCTAAAAAAAGATCCCTCTGGAAAAGAAACAAAAAGGGCTATGTAGCTAATTTTAAAAAACGCTACAGAACTATATGCAACCAAATAAAAACTGAATGCACAAATTACCACACCAAGCAAGAAGAGGATCTTCTGCGCACAAATTCCAGTCGTGCCTTCTATAATTTTGTCAACAACAAGCTTAAAAACTCTAGACGCATGCCACCTCTAAAAGATCCTGATGGCAATGAATACAATGCTGAAGAATCTAGAGCAAACCTCTTTAATAAATTCTTTGCATCAGTTTTTGTCAACAGTGATGGCACTCATCCAACATTCCAAATTTGTACAATCAATGAGCATGACAACTTAACAATTGTTGATTTTACAGAAGAAAATGTTGGTAAAGCTCTAAGTAAATTGAAGCCATCTCTATCCATTGGACCTGATGGTCTTTGTGCTTACTTTTAAAAACTCTCTAGTAATCTAGCAGAACCCCTAAGTATAATCTTTAATATAGCCTTTAGAACCAGTTCCCTTCCCAGTCTCTGGTCGCTAGCCACAGTCATTCCAGTTTTCAAAAAAGGCGACCCCAGCTTAGTTGATAATTATAGACCTATCTCCCTATGTTGCGTCGCCTGCAAGGTTATGGAATCCATCATCAACCAATCCATTACCTTACACTTAGAAATGCACAACCTTCTCTCAAATAAACAATTTGGCTTCAGGAAAAAATTATCATGCAATCTACAACTTCTCTACTGTAAACCCCTATGGACTACTAATCTTGATCTAGGTAAATCAATAGATGCAATATACATAGACTTCTGCAAAGCTTTTGACTCAGTAGTACATGATAAACTTCTCCTAAAATTAAAATCCTATGGCATTTCAGGACCCTTACACCACTGGATATCTGCTTTTTTGTCAAACAGACAACAAATAGTTAAAATTGGTAATGCTCTTTCAAATCCTGTTCCTGTCAAGAGTGGTGTTCCTCAAGGCAGCGTTCTTGGACCTACTCTCTTTATAATATATATAAATGATCTTTGTATTGATATTTCAAGTAACTGTGTTCTCTTTGCTGATGATGTCAAACTTTTCAACACCACTGACAATGCATCCACAATTCAAAAGGACCTTGATCATCTATCTGCCTGGTCTAAAATTTGGCAACTACAAATTTCAACCAGTAAATGCTCAGTCTTGCACATTGGAAGAAAGAACCCAATCACAAAGTACATGCTTGATGGACATTGCCTCGCAGATGACCCCACCCTGTCAAAGACCTTGGAGTTTTTACATCTAACGATTTAAGTTCCAAAGCCCACTGCAACTACATAGCTAAGAAGGCTCTAAGAGTTGTCAACTTAATTTTACGTAGCTTCTTTTCAAAAAACACCATGCTACTGACCAGAGCATATAAAACATTTGTTAGGCCAATTCTTGATTACTGCTCTCCTGTCTGGAACCCTTACCATATATCTGACATCAACACAGTTGAGCGTGTCCAAAGGTATTTTACGAGAAGAATTCTCCATTCCTCTGAAACTAATAAAATACCTTATTCCACCAGACTTGATATCTTGGGTCTAGAAAACTTGGAACTTCGTCGCCTTCGACTGGATCTGGGTTTAGCATATAAAATCATCCGTTGTAATGTCCTTCCTGTCAATGACTTTTTTAGTTTCAATAACAATATCACAAGAGCTACAAACAGATTCAAACTCAATGTCAACCGGTCCAGTTTAGATTGCAGAAAACACGATTTCTGTAACAGAATTGTATATACTTGGAATGCATTACCTGACTCTGTGGTTTCTTCTCATAACCCCAAAGGTTTCACTCAAAAACTGTCCACGGTTGACCTCACCACTTTCCTAAGAGGACTCTAAAGGGGCGTGCATAAGAGCACAAACGTGCCTACCGTTCCTGTCCTACTGTTTCTTTCCCTATGTATATACACGTTTTTTAGTACCTCATTTCTCCTCATATATACGTTCATATATTTATAACCTTTTATGTAACGCTTGTATATATTGTTATGACAAATAAATAAATAAATAAATAAATAAATATGTACTGCAGCCCTCACTTTAGCAGGTGGTATCCCTTTTAGCTGGGCTCAAATGCAAGCTGTCTTACACAAACCAATGAAGAGACCAGAGGTGGGTTTCAGCAGGTTCTGACCAGTTGTGGAGAACCAGTAGCGGAAATTTTGAGTAGTTCAGAAAACGTGTAAATACCACCTCTTTATTATTATTGAATGTAGTTCTATTTCAATTTCTTGAAATGTCCCTTCTCTCAGTGTGTTTGCAAGACCAGAGATCATCTCTGATCACACACACACACACACTCCCACACACTGTTTTCCTGTCTCTTGATATGGAAATTAAGGGAAGATACCCCACAAGATCCTCCAGAAATAGAGCTTGCAACAATGAAAAAAAACTTATAAAATGTATGTTGAACTGTCTCAATGCAAACCTAGCATGCCCTCTCAAAACACATAAAACCCAGCATATAGCATGAATCTTTGGGTGTAATTCCCTAAAACATTAGAGTACAGTCTGCAGTACTTTTCACAAATTTCCACCAAAGTACAATTTTTAATATGACAGAAGGGTAGTAGTAGTAATAAATTATTTAAATTTTGGTTCTTGAGCTAACACTCCTTCACCTAATCCCTTCCACCCTTGGCTATTAAACAGACCTTGGCACTGGTCAATTCTGAAGATGGGCCTTGGCTTGAAAAAAGTTGTATATCCCTAATATAAATAAATGAGATTAGTGCTAATATTCCTGACAATATATTTTATTTTCATTTAGCATGCAATGTAAATATTCATCAGAAGCACTCTAGTAGTTCTGATTTTATGCTTCTTTTTAAAGCAAAGACAGTGAGATTTCCCCCCTTTATTCTTCTGGAATTTATCTGTTGAAATCTTCTTCAACCTCAGAAAAAAAAAATAGGTGGATGCAACAACAGTTAGCACTGGTATGAAGCTATTAGATTGGTCATGCCTCTGTTGAAGGCTAGTGACTTCTGTTGTTGCTTTATCAACACAGCAGTGCCTTCTGCAGCCTTTATTCTCTGGTTTCATTTTCCTTAACCACTGTCCAGGTAATATTTTGACACATCTCTTGCTTATCCTATGTTGCCAGCTATAGTGTAGGGGCAGCTGTAATTTACAGGCAAAAAGAATCAAAGGTTTTATTCACATAATAAAACGTTTCCAACCCAAGTTTCTTCTTTTTTTCTGTTTTTGATTTTTTTAGTACTACTTAGGGGGGAAAAAGCTTTAAATTATCATTCACATTTACTTTACCTGGACAGTAGAATTACTATACATTAGGATCCTGATTCAGCCAGCATTACTTATGAAAAACGTTGTAGTAACCTGCCAAAGAAAAATAGCACATGCCTAGTATATTAACTTTAGAAACAAAATATTACATTTTGTTACATATCTTAACAGGAGGTATCAAAATAGAATCAATCACGGTAGAGATCCATATACGATTAAAACGAATATAATGTCATAAATTGAACATCCACCAACAAACTTTTGATTTGTCTCACCACTATTTAGACATCAGACGACCATAAAAATAAAGGGACAGGAAAATTTAGTTTCTGTTATGTTAGTTTGAACCAAATGTTCATATAAACTTGTCTTCTCTATAACAAATACTCTCCCCCCCCCCCCGACTTGAAGTTGTCTGTTCCTTCTCAAACTGTCCACTGTCCTGACAATTTTTTAATTTAAAAAGATCAATGGTTTTTTAATGTGGAAATTTTATGGACCAGTGTCTCCCTCCATTCAGCCAATTCCCATTTTAACTTCCATAAAGATTTATTACTGATGGATTTTTGGCCTAGTGATGTGTTATATAACTTTTTATTATGGACAGGATATAATCACTAGTTGGAAATCTATTTTTGTTTTGTTTCCTGTATATCCAAAGAAGCTTTATTTGGTGTTATATTGACTTCTTCTAATAAGCATTACAATTTACTATGATATTCACTTCCCAATCAAGAAGAAGTCATTGAGTATGCTCCTTAGATTTCAAATACTTACCCATTAAGTATACTCCAACACCATAATCATACAACAGCAGTAACAACATCAGGGAGAAGGAAGAGGAAGGGGAGGAGGGCATATTATCATAATTGAGATGCAACAGACAGTAAATGCCATTTCTGGGGGGGGGGAAACCTGAAGAAACAGTGGACATCTAGGCAGCTGCTGCAAGAAAAGAACACAAAATCTAATCACAAACAACAGCATGGTAAAGTAGCAAAAATGAAGCACAAGAAGTGGTAGGGCCACAAAATAGACAAAGTAATATAAAATGAAGATGATTAGATAGATAGATAGATAGATAGATAGATAGATAGATAGATAGATAGATAGATAGATAGGGAGGGAGGGAGGGAGGGAGGGAGGGAGGGAGGGGTGGATAGAATTCTTTATTGGTCAAGTGTGATTGGACATACAAGGAATTTGTCTCAAGGGCATAAGCTCTCAGTGTACATACAAGCCACAAGTGATAAATCATGATCATAATCATAAAACACAATCATCATAAATCGTAAGATACAACACTCAGTAATAGTCATAGGATACTAAGCAAGCAATCAACAGAAATTATACTAGGATACTAAATAAAACAATATAAACCATAAGATACAAGCAAGTAATAGTCATAAGAAGATAAGAAAATAGGTAATAGGAAAGATGAGAAGGATAATAGTAATACAGCCCTACTAGGTAGTTTGACAGTGTTGTGGGAATTAGTTGTTTAGCCGAGTGATGGCATCTGGGAAAAACTGTCCTTGTGTCTAGTTGCTTTGGCATGTAATGCCCTATAGCAGGGGTCTCCAACCTTGGTCCCTTTAAGATTTGTGGACTTCAACTCCCAGAGTTCCTCAGCCAGCTTTGCTGGCTGAGGGACTCTGGGAGTTGAAGTCCACAAGTCTTAAAGGGACCAAGGTTGGAGACCCCTGCCCTATAGTGTTGTCTTGGTGGAAGAAGTTGAAAGAGTTTATATCCAGGATGTGAGGGGTCTGTAGACATTTTCACAGCCCTCTTTCTGGCTTGTGCAGTATACAGATCCTGAATGGAAGGCAGGCTGATGTCAATTGTTTTTTTCTTCAGTTCTAACTATCCGTTGAAGTCTCTGTCTGTCCTATTTAGTTTGAAGAAACTAAAGTGCTCTGGGACTTTAGAATTCAAACAGACAAGCATCTGTTTGAAGCCAGGTGACACCCTAGACTTAATTGCCCATAAGAAACCCACCAAAAAACCTGGATAAAGTGGCAGTACCTGGAGACAGAAGAAAAGGAAAAAAAATGAGGAAAATCACAAAATACAAAGACCTGCAGATAAAAGTTAAAATGATTGTGGCAAAAGAAAGCAAAGATAGGACCACTAACCACAGCTGTCTTGGGTACAATCCCAAAACATCTGGAAAACGACTTGCACACTGAACAAGTTGTGTCAAATGCTATCCCTCTGGAGGATGAAATTTTACAGTTCTGATTCCTTTCATAGTACAATTCAGTATTTCTGTAATATTAGTATGCTTCAGCTCACAACCAATGTATATCAGACACATATGTAGAATTAGTGTATATAAACTGCTTCAGTTATGATGGATTTAATCACTACATTTGTGAGCTTAGCAAAGATCATTTTTCTTTCAGTAGCAAACATTTTTACTGTATGCAGTTGGAGGTTTTATATTGTTCAAACAGTCCATTAAACAACTTAAATAAGCCTTGTGGTTTTTCTCAGCAGTGTTTTTCTCTTCATTACAAAGAAAGATTGTGCTTGACAAGTCCTTTATTTTTCTACATAATTACAAATATCAATCCCTATTTCTGTAGTGTATATAAATCTTTCTTTCTTTCTTCTTTGAAATTTATATGCCATCCCACTTATTATCAAATGACTGAGTGGCTTACAATATCATAAATAACAATATAAACAAACAGAAGATTAAAAAAACATTTAAAATATTGGGCACTAAAATTAAAACACTAAAATCAACAAAAAATCTAGATAAAAAGGACCAATGCATTAATTGAGGTGGATTGTCATCTTCATTTATAGTGTGAATCTAAAAATGGTTTTTCTTATATTCTGACCCTCAGAATGTTAGCGAGTCTTTTTTTTTTAATCCATACACAAAAATACACACATTCAAATATTTTATTGAAAACTAACTAGTTACAGCTCTTTCTCAGCAATGAAAACAGTATTAATATTTCCAACAGAAATAAAAATGGCTGTGACTGATCCCAATTAATGTAACATGAGCTAACCATGTTAAGAACAGCTAATCCTATTTCCTAGGTTCATATAACATTTTAAACCAGGGATGTCAAACTCAAGGCCCATAGGCCGGATCCAGCCTGTGGTGTGATTAAATCCAGCCAATGGGGCCAGTCTGGAAATATCAAAGGACTGGCCCGTGGTGCCTCTGCCGGCCAAAACAGACCATGTGCAGCTCCTGTGCAGCCCATTTTCACCCTCCCCAGTCTCCTGCAGCACTCTACCGACCAAAAACAGGCCACATGGAGGCCTTCCCGCAGCCCATTTTTGGCCAGCAGAGTGCTGCTGGAGCAGTGGTGGGATTCAATTTTTTTTACTACTGGTTCTGTGGGGATGGCTTGGTGGGCGTGGCTTGGTGGGCGTGGCTTGGTGGGCATGGCAGGGGAAGGATACCATAAAATCTCCATTCCCACCCCACTCCAGGAGAAGGTTACTGCAAAAATCCTCATTTCCTCCTGATCAGCTGGGACTCGAGAGGCAGAGGATAGATGGGGGCAGAGCCAGTCAGAGATGGTATTTACAGGTTTTCAGAACTACTCAAAATTTCCACTACCAGTTCTCCAAAACTTGTCAGAACTTGCTGAATACTACCTCTGTGCTAGAGGCCGGGGAAGGCGAAAATGAGGCATGGGGGGCATGCGGCCCCACACACCCTGTTTTGATGGGTAAAGTGCTGGAGAAGGCATCCCCCTCATGTCCTCCCCACCGACCGACAGAGAACAACATTGCTGATCCAGCCCTCGAATAAATCCAGTTTGAAACCCTTGCTTTAAACAATACATTAACCACATGGACTGGTTATGCACAATACATTAACTCTGATTTTACTAAATTCTCAGTCAATTGTCTGACTTCACGTAGCACACTGAACCATCTCCATCACCATAGTGGCAAGATTTCCACAACTGACCTATGAATTTACCAGTTACATTTTTGCCCATTGTATTTGGTAAAACTAGCCAAGAATTATACTTCAGAGAATAATCTTCATATTCACAATATGGTTCCCTACTACCACATAATTTATTACTAAGGCTAGATTAAATTTGCAAGGGTCATATTAAGGTAAAGGTAAAGGTTCCCCTCACACATACGTGCTAGTTGTTGCTGACTCTAGGGGGCGGTGCTCATCTCCGTTTCAAAGCTGAAGAGCCAGCACTGTCCGAAAGCGTCTCCATGGTCATTTGGCCGGCATGACTCAATGCCAAAGGCGCAGGGAACACTGTTATCTTCCCACCAAAGGTGGTCCCTATTTTTCTACTTGCATTTTTTATGTGCTTTTGAACTGCTAAGTTGGCAGAAACTGGGACAAGTAACGGGAACTCACCCCATTATACGGCACTAGGGATTCAAACTGCTGAACTGCTGACCTTTTGATTGACAAGCTCAACGTCCTAGCCCCTGAGCCCTATAAGGGTCATATTAGATGTCAATAATATTCCAATACACATAGTAAACATTATTTCAACTAGGAATAAGGTAGGAAAGAGAAAGCTAACTTCCTCTCTTCCCATCTGCTGAAATCCTAACAATAATCACACAGAGAGACCAGCAACTATTATTTAAATTTTTAAAGATGCATTTATATATGATGTTGCTGTGACTCATCAGACCTTTCCTAATTTAACAATGTTCACCTTTCTCCCTAGGAACTTCTGAACAAGTCTGCTGACTATCTTTCTTGAATGAATTTGAACCTCTGAGGTTTCAAGAATGTATATTATGGAGAATTTGAGAAGTGAGAGCTATTTGGTATAGTTTGGAAACAGAAGCACTCACAATTTTGAAGTTGTGAGTTGTATATTTCATTTATTCAATCATTTATCATAAATGCAAGAACCCTACATAACATACCTCTCTAATCTTATTTGCATGAATACTTAATTGGGTTATGGGAGGCACTATATTGTGCAACAGAAAAAATAGGCTCAAATGACTTAGCCAATTAACCTTATGGTTAATTGGTTAATTTATGTCCAAATAACTCTGGGAAATCTAAATATAAATTTAAATAAAAATCTAAAAACCCTTTTCCAACAGTGACCATAGCATGATAGACTTTTGTCTCAATATACGCCCTTACAAAAATCTTCATAATAATGGTATTCCAAACTACAATTTCAAAAAAGCCAACTATGACCTTATAAACACCTACCTCTCATCTCTTGACTGGCAAAATCTATTCTCAACCTGTATCACTGCTGAAGACCACTATAGAGTTTTCCTACTTGAAGTCAATAGTCATTAAACTATTCGTACCACAAACCACCACCAAAATCAGAAAAAACAAATTACCCATATCAATAAAAAAGTTCTAATCCAAAAAAAAAATCCCTCTGGCGAAGAAACAAAACTGGCTATGTAGCCAACTTCAGAAACCGCTACAAAAACATATGCAACCAAATAAAAATTGAATGCACCAATTACCACACCAAACAAGAAGAAGACCTTCTGTGCACAAAATCCAATCATGCTTTTTATAATTTTGTGAAAAACAAACTTAAAGACTCGAGATCCATCCCACCACTAAAAGGATCTAATGGCAAAGAATATAATGATGAAACAGTTAAAGCAAACCTCTTTAACACATTCTTCGGCTCAGTCTTTGTTAACAGTAGTGGCTCACACCCAACATTCCCCAGTCATACCAACAATGAGTACAATGACCTAACACAAATAGATTTCACAGAAAATAATGTTGAAAAGGCCCTTCGCAAACTGAAACCATCTCTATCTATTGGACCTGATGGCCTATGTGCATATTTCTTAAAAAAAGCTTTCCACTAATGTAGCAGAACCCCTAAGCATAATCTTTGAAAAAGCTTTCACGACCAGCTCCCTTCCCAAACTTTGGTCACTAGCCACGGTTATCCCTTTCTTCAAAAAAGGAGACCCCAGCCTAGTTGAAAATTACAGACCAATCTCTTTATGCTATTGCTATTTAAGACTATTGCTTAACAAGGTGTAAGCCGCCCTGAGTCTTCGGAGAAGGGCGGGGTATAAATGTAAATAAATAAAAATAAATAAATAAAATGCTGCATCACCTGCAAAGTAATGGACTCAATCATCAACCAATCCATTATCCTCCACCTAGAAACAAACAACCTACTCTCTAATAGAATAGAATAGAATAGAATAGAATAGAATAGAATAGAATAGAATAGAATTTTATTGGCCAAGTGTGATTGGACACACAAGGAATTTGTCTTGGTGCATATGCTCTCAGTGTACATAAAAGAAAAGATACGTTCATCAAGGTACAACATTTACAACACAATTGATGATCAATATATCAATATAAATCATAAGGATTGCCTTATGATAGGCAATCCTTATAATAAACAATTTGGTTTCAGAAAAATTTATCCTGCAATTTACAACTTCTGCACTGCAAAAACATATGGACTACAAATCTTGATCAGGGCAAAGCAATAGATGCAATTTACATAGACTTCTGTAAAGCCTTTGACTCAGTGGTACACAACAAACTTCATCTAAAGAAGAGTTCTCCACTCCTCTGATTACAACAAAATACCTTATGCCACCAGACTTGAAATCCTGGCTTTAGAAAATTTAGAACTCCACCGCCTTCGACATGACCTGAGTTTAACTCATAGAATCATCTGTTACAATGTCCTTTCTGTTGAAGACTATTTCAGCTTCAATCACAACAATACACGAGCACACAATAGATTTAAGCTTAATGTGAACCGCTCCAATCTCGATTGCAAAAAATATGACTTCATTAACAGAGTTGTTAATGCCTGGAATGCACTACCTGACTCTGTGGTCTCTTCCCAAAATCCCCAAAGCTTTAACCAAAAACTGTCTACTATTGACCTCACCCCATTCCTAAGAAGTCTGTAAGGGGCGTGCATAAGAGCACCAACGTGCCTACCATTCCTGTCCTAATGTTCCCTTTGATTGCATCCAATTTCATATAGTTATTACATACTTATGATTATATTTATGCTTATACATTGTATAGTTATTTCATGGTTATGCTTATATATACTGTTGTGACAAATAAATAAATAAATAAATAAAAAAGCTTCTCTGGTCAACCTTGTCACCCAAACAACTAAGACATTAACTGACAGTTCCCATATTCATGATTGGCCCAAAGTAGTCGTCATCCACCTTTAATCCTGACTGCTGTAATGCAAAACTCAATTATGCCCTGGCATATTTTTTCTAATTGCTTTAACATAAAACAAAACCAAGATCACTCTAGATAATAGTAAAAGAAAGCTATTGAGAAAGTCGTGAGGAGACTAGTTTATGCCTTGTCATCACATGGAAGTGAGCAAATTAACTGGGAAACAGGATTGTTGGGTCATTCCTCACATGTAAGTTCACTTTGACACGTAAGGATTATAATAAGGACATACAGTTCCGAAGCAGATATATTCTGAAAACTGGCCATTTTTCTAGATTTGGAATCCTAGGGTGGAAAGCCATCATAGGGCAAACTGATTTTTCATTTGTTTCATTTTTGTTATTAAAATGAGCCATGAATAAATGTAACTAATGAAAGAATGTAATGCGCTACAATGCAATGAACATATTCTCTTCATTGTAAGTGACCATTAGCAAATGTCACATGCTTGATATTCATACCCTTCCCTTTTTATCATTTCTGGGTACAAAAAGTCTACAGTATGTGTTAATATTTCTGATTATTTTCTTAAGATCTCTCATTTACATATGAGGGATAAACAATATTGTCATTCTGTGCTTCTGATGCTAATTCAGAAACCTTTGCAAGATTACTGTTCTTTTGTTTTATTCCACTTAATTTTGAGTGAAAGATTAGAACAGTGCATAAACTCCCTGTGAGACTTTGTGAAAGAAAAAGTTGTACTTTGAGAAGTTGGATTGAACTGGTAATGATACTCATGTAGGTTGGTGTTGAAGAAGACTTTTGTGAGCATAATGGGCAACCAAGAAAACTAACGAAAGAATAATTGAACAAATAAAGCCAGAGTTCTCACTCAAGGCACAAATCAGCAGGCTCAAATTATCATACTTCAGACACATGATACAGACACCTAGCTTTCTGAAGAAGGCTCTAATGCTGGAAAAAGTAGAAGGAAAGAGAAGACAAGGACAATAAGTAGCAAGGTGGATGGACTCTGTTACAATGGCAATGAGTGCACCATTGAAAGACCTGGGATCACACTGGAGATACATCAGCTTGGTTTATCTATGTGATTCTTAATAGTCAGCAATAAACTGATGTCACATAATCAATCAGTCAGTCAGTTTTTAATGGCATATTTTTCTACAAAGAAAAGGTTTTCTTAAAAACACTAATATAGCATGGGATTATAAAAGTTTATTTTAGATCTACAGAAAAATATTAAAAATTATTAAAAATTAAAATACTAATAAATAGACTAGAAACTTAAACCAGAAGAGGCAAAACAGAAGCAGATAAGAACTGAATTATTGTAATTATTACATAAGGAGCTATGTGTAGTAGAAGAAAGGAAGGAAGGAAGTAAGGAAAGAGAAAGAAAGAAAGAAAGAAAGAAAGAAAGAAAGAAAGAAAGAAAGAAAGAAAGAAAGGGAAAGAAAGAAAAGAAAAAGAAAGAAAGAAAAGAAAAGAAATTGATAGCTGTATGTATGTATGTATGTAAGTATTTCATTAGGTGCAAACTTTCCTAACCTGGAAATTTCTACGGCACCTTTTAGCACAGTTAATAAAAGTTTTAAAAACTCTAAATCAAATCATACTAAATTGCCTACTGTCTCCCCATCCTATTTCCTGTGGTTAAAAATGCAGTATCAGATTGAGGCCAGGTGTATAATGGAACATAATCGCCCTAGTTGTTAACTGAGACTCTGGCAAAATGGTTGTAGCTTTAAAATAATTGCATTATTCCAGACCCACAAAGCTGTCAGTCTGGGTATCCATTTCACCATGGCTAAGACAGGCAAGTAAAACCAGTTTCATGGAAACTCTTCCTCCACTTTCTCAGCATGTCATTCTGTGATATTTCTTCTATTGTCACCTTCAAAATCTTGCATACTTCATTGGCAGGCAGAAGTAAAAGCAAAATTGCTTTCTGTTGAATTCTGCCTGAATCAAATGTCAGCCTTGATGTGGAAAGTTAATTGGAAATGCATTCGCTCTCATTCACACTGCAGCTTATATTGCAGCCTGAATGTTGGATGGTAGACTTTCTTCTCAAAAAGGGCAGAAAAATAAATAACCAGCTTTTCTTGAAAGAAATGGAGAGAAACCGTATTTCCAAACGTTTTTTTTTATGACTGCTATTTTGGCAAGAGTTACATTATTCTTTGATTCTGAAATTTAAGAATTTTAAGTTTTGTTTCATCTGTGCCCAGCAGAATGAGAATCACTTCTTTAATTCATTTGCCTTGAGATTAAAAATGTCTTTGACGTTTACCTTTTATTATATATAAGCATTGCCCTTCAAAGAACTATCAGGTAATTGGCCAATTACAGAACAGTGAAAATGACACTAATAATTGTAATAGATGCTAGTCATCTATACAAACTCAGTGCTTTGATGATTCAAAGACCATTTAGGATTTTGACTAAAGGCTTAGAAACTATTGGCATATTACTTAATAAGGAAGGAAGGAAGGAAGGAAGGAAGGAAGGAAGGAAGGAAGGAAGGAAGGAAGGAAGGAAGGAAGGAAGGAAGGAAGGAACTTTTCCTACAAAAGAGATAGATTTATTATTACAAAAGATTTGGGATAAGTGTTTGAAAGTTACTGCGACCATCTTTCTGAAAGATAAGATCTCATATTAGCCTTACAAGAGGCCATAACCAAAAACCTAAGACATATTCAGAATAGCTAAGAATTTAATAAATTAAGACACATAAATTTATAGTCCTAATTCCAGATATGATTAATCCTGGGCATAAAGGTATGAATTTATTTTTGGGAAATTAGCCCTGAATCTATAGCTACAGCAGTTCCTCAGTCAAAATGTCACAACTCTAGAAATAGTTACACCAGCAATGTGAAATAAATAGTATCAGGTATCAGAGTTCTTTTACATATGTTGTTTTTCAATGTGTAGAATACTACAGCCTGTTTGCACAAAACAATAAAGGAAGTCAGCTCCAAACCAATTATAACTTTCCCAGGTTTGGCAGAACACAATGACATTAACTAAATCAAAAGCCAGCATATGAGGGAATAAAGAAAGGTACTGAGAAGATAAGTGGTAGAACAGGAGACACCTGGAGTGCTGTTAGTGAAAAGTGAGGAATGAATCTGAATACAAGAAAGAGCTGAGATTCAAGCATACATTGTCATTTTATGAGCATCTTAAGAGTCCTGGCTACCAGTCCTACCTAAAACAATCTGGTTCCTTTGGAGAAGGATGGCCTGGAAGAGCATTTTACCAACCACTGCAAAAGGTTTGTGGAGCATCTGGAGGACAACATTCAGCTCAGAATGAATGTGAAGAATTTTAACTGGAAAGTGAGGTACAGAGCCCATGTCTTGCAAGATTATCTGGAATAAGTTGAACTGATTGTCCTGAGAATATGAACAGAATTCAGAGATATCAGAACTGACACTTGCAGCCTAGGTCTCTTGTTCTTCCTGTTTTCCCTGCTTGGGGAAAACTTTCAAGGGTAGGGGGTCAATGTTTCCATGGGAGTATTGTAATTCTTTCTGCCATGAACTCTTGGCCAGCATTCCAACATTCCTTTTTTGAAGCGCAGTTTAGCAGCTGGAATTGCAGAAAAGTCTGAAGGAAACCAATTATCTGATGCTTCCTGTCAGACCTGGAAGCCATCTTTTAAGTTTGGGCCTTCAGGCCTGCCACATCTTCTTCTGTGGGAAAATGGGAGGGGGGATAGCATAGAGTGTGGATGATATGTAGTCAAAAAAACATTCCCTCCTCAGAGAGTCAAGGACTCATTGCCCTGGCACCTGGAGTCCGATGACTGGGAGGTGTCTCCAGTTTGGACAGTGGATGATTGGACCATGTGATGGATATGAGGTGCTGGGCCAGGTTGAACTTTCACTTGGGTGGGGGGAAACCTGGAAACTTTCAGATTCGGGTTGGAGGAAACTCAAACCTCAGAGTTTTCTTTAGTTGGGGGTGTTACTTGGAACCCTGACACTTCAATCAGAACCAGGTACAGAATTAAATCCTTACTAATTACTCTTGAACAGCAGTAGGAAACTATGGCCTCTTTAAGACCTGTGGACTTCAACTCCCAGAATTCCTGAATTTCACGCTGTCTCAGAAATTCTGGGAGTTGAAAACCACAGGTCATAAAGGGCCATAGTTGCCCACCCCTGCCATTGAAAATGATCTGCAGTTGGAACTGAGATAAGGGAAGTATGGACTTTTTGTTCTCTTCAGTGACCTTTGATATTATCAACCATGGTAATTTTTTGGATCATCTGAGGGTTAAGGAGGGGGCCCAGTCTTGCAGCAATTCTCCTGTCTGGGCAGTTTTAATTAATGGCAATAAGGAGAAGGAGTGAAAGTTTGAGTACTCGTACTTGTGGGGTGCCACAAGAGTTGACACTTTTTTCCCTTTTGCTTAATATTTGCATGAAGTAGGGGAAGTTGATCTGTTGCCATGGATTTAGTCCTGTTAGTGCACTGATTAATTTATAAACTGCTTTGTTCACCAAAGCAAGTTAGGTGATATAGCACTGATGATATTCAATTTTATACCTGACTTCCAAGCCATACAATCCCAGCAAGGCAGGGTGATTCCCGAATAATCTTTGTTTGACTCTCAATGGGGTCTTAAGTGGCGTTGACTTTATTTGACTCTTAATGGGGTCATAAGTGGCGTTCCTCAAGGCAGCGTTCTCGGACCAACACTCTTCATACTATACATAAATGATCTTTGTGACCATATCTCAAGTTATTGTGTTCTCTTTGCTGACGATGTTAAACTATTTAACACCACCAACAATACTACTACCCTTCAAAAAGACCTTGACTTTGTATCCGATTGGTCTAAAACTTGGCAGCTCCAAATCTCAACCAGCAAATGCTCAGTCTTACATATTGGAAAAAAGAACCCAAACACTAAGTACAAGCTTACTGGACATTACCTTACTGATGACCCCCACCCTGTAAAAGACCTTGGAGTTTTCATATCAAATGATCTAAGTGCCAAAGCCCATTGCAACTACATAGCAAAAAAAGCTCTAAGAGTTGTAAACCTAATTTTGCGTAGCTTCTTTTCCAAAAACACTACACTACTAACCAGAGCATACAAAACATTTGCAAGACCCATTCTTGAATACAGCTCACCTGTCTGGAACCCATACCACATCTCTGACATTAATACAAGTGAACAAGTCCAAAAATATTTTACAAGAAGAGTCCTCCACTCCTCTGTGAACAACAAAATACCTTATACCTCCAGACTTGAAATACTGGGATTAGAAAACTTAGAACTCCGCCGACTCAGACATGACCTGTGTTTAACACAGAGAATCATCTATTGCAATATCCTTCCTGTTAAATACTACTTCAGCTTCAATCGCAATAATACAAGAGCAAACAATAGATTCAAACTTAATGTTAACCGCTTCAATCTTGATTGCAGAAAATATGACTTTTGTAACAGAGTTGTTAATGCTTGGAACACACTACCTGACTCTGTGGTCTCTTCTCAAACTCCCAAAAGCTTTAACCAAAAACTGTCTACCATTGACCTGACCCCATTCCTAAGAGGACTATAAGGGGCGTGCATAAGTGCACAAAAGTGCCTACCGTTCCTGTCCTATTGTTTTCTTTCATTATATGTGCTTATATATAATGTTGTGACAAAATAAATAAATAAATAAAATATTTCCTTATTTGGAATTGGATCAGTCAGGGGTACCCTACTCCATAAACACTGCTACAGTTATACCTGGGATAGTTTTTACACAGTTCCATTTTGTGTACCAGTTACAGGGTTCCCTGGGTCAGGAGGTTTTACTCACTTCATTCATGCCTTTGCTTATCTCCTATTTAAATTACTGAAAAGATTACTGTTTATTTGCTGGCAGGTAGAAATAATTTTACTATTTTAACACTATTTCCAAATATATCAACATGTAATAAAATTGCAAAGGGTGGCATAAACAAACGTTTTCCTCTCTTCTTAAGAAAGAAAAGCCTGAGGTATAGAATGAATTTTAAAAATCTACAGAGTATAAAATGATTTCCTGAAAAATATGGGTTTCTGAGATTTTACTCACTTTTCCAAAGGCCTACTGAATTAAATTATTTGAAAAAGAGTGGGGGGGAGGAAACAGATAAATCTTGAGGTAGGATTGATTTTATGAGAACATAAAATAATTACTTGTTTTTCAAACATTGAACCACTGAAACAAGCATTTTGTCTTTAAACTTAGAAATACAGCATGCTGATTTTGAATTAGACACCATAAAGTCCTCCTCCTTCCTCATTCCCCCCCATCCAACACGTGGAGTATCCTACAAATTGATTTCTCAGATATTCCCCTTCCTTTCCCATCTTTTATCTAACGAAGCCATTTATTTTGTATAAGAGCAGCAAAACAGCAATGCTTGAAGAAATTATAAACAAGAAAAATGTGTTTGTTCCACACAATGGTTTTGCCGTCCAGTGGGGGTTCCTGCTTCCCTGCTCAGTATAAAGAAAGGCATCCTGCTTTGCGCAAAAACCCTTCACAAACATCTTCCTTTGTCATTATTAAAGTGGCTGCTCTATTGCTACTTAATATTAACATCCTTCCATAGGCATGATGGATCCTTTCATAGGCATGATGGGAAGATCCTTCCATAGGCATGATGGAATTTCCTTCAGTATGAGTACTCAAACTGCATCCTTGAGTCTGATACCTCGATAGAGTTGGAAGGAATTCGGGAAGGTTGCCAGTCTTGGACTCAATCGTGAATCTTCTGAATCTTAGACTGGGTTATAGAAGCTGATTTTGTGATGTAAGTACACATGTCCAAGCGCTAACTTAATGCCAGCTGTTGCCTTTGTGGCTTACTAATGACATTCTTAACAATGCCAAGCTAGTTGCTGTATGGGGAAAAGGCACCTGGCAAATATAAGCAACCAGAGGTCAGATATCTATAGATAAATACTAAAGAACCCTTCACCCAAGAGAAATCATATGAATAAGCAATATGCCATAGCTCTCATCCTAAAATTTATTTGTGTGTTTGTCTCCTTTATTTTTATGAATAACTCAAGATGGTGAACACACACAATAATCCTCCCTCCTCCTATTTTCCCAACAACGAACCTGTGAGGTGGGTTGGGTTGAGAGAAAGTGACTGTCATGTTCAGGAATTCAGGAGTCCAAGCAGTTCAAATGAATATAGGTTTATTGTAAGCTAATGCTCTCTACAAAGAATCTGAACTACTAATGGTCAAAGCAAATTGGCGGCATATAAGAGTGAATGGAATCCAAGGTGGGCTTGACTTAACTATCTTGTAGGCATGAAGGGAGCTAAGACAGATGATGTGTTTGACAACCCTTGCGCTCAGCCTGGTTATCTCGCATAGTGACTAATCCAAAATCATTCAGCTGGCTTTCATGCTTCAGGTCAGGTGGGACCAGAGTTCACCATCTGCTGATGATTCCTTGATTCCTTGATCACCATGAACAACTTATCAGTTGTTTATCAGTTAACTCTGATTGCTAGGTCAAATGTCTTAATATTGGGTTTTTTTTTTCTCCTCCTACCCATTTAGTTAAAAAATTTCATAGTCACTCCTGTGTAAGTTAAAAGTAATAATGTTTTTTTTAATTAAAAAAGCTTATAACATTAAAAAAAAAGGTCAAAGACGAGAATTGTCTTAAAAATATATGAGCACTAGAAACAGCAAGGGCATTACAGGTAGTCCTCAACTTACAACCACAGTTAAGCCCAAAGTTCCTGTTGCTAAGTGAGATAATTGTTAAGTGAATTTTGCCTCATTTTACCACCTTTTTTGCCCACAGCTGTTCAGTGAATCACTGCAGTTGTTAAGTTAGTAACAGGGTTGCTAAGAGAACCTGGCTTCCCCACCGACTTTGCTGGTCAGAAGGTTGCAAAAGGGGATCACAAGACACACACACAAACACACACACACACACACACACACACACATACATACCTCAGACACTGCAACCATCATAAATTTGAGTCAGTTGCCAAGCATCTGAATTTTGATCACATGACTTTGGGGATGCTGCAATGGTTGTGTGAAAAGTGGTCATTTTTTTCAGTGCCATTATAACTTCAAAAGATTATTATATGAGCTTTGTAAGTCAAGGACTATCTGTATTCTTGAACTTCAGTTATGCCACTCATTTAAACTGATAGCTTATTATTTTCCGAGCACCTATACCCACTTGAGGACAGTTAATTAAAGTTAAGAATGTTCTTCTCAGCTTACAGGCACACTAAGTCAATTGAATTGAAAACAGCTGTCTGGCGTATCAGAGAGTGCTTTTATTTCCCTGAACCCAGGGTTCTGTGTCAAATAAGACACCCTAAACATATCAGTGATCCTGTACCATTGTGCCTTTCTAGAGATAATGTTTAATAGGTCATGTTCAAAAATAGCTTGTAAAAACTGTAGCTTGCAGTTTTTGAAAATATATTCAGCATGGATTCGGATCAAATTCCTGATTCTATCTGGATTTTAAAAAATGTATGCTTTCATACCTGACATTGTGGGATTCTCGTTCCTTTTCAAAAGTCTAACTTCCCTAATTCAGGCTGCAAATACGCGTGTGCCAGTTGACAAACAATATGTATAGTTTAAAAGAAAATAACAATATTTTAAATATTAACAATTTGAAACAATATGCAGGTAGAAGCAGAATAGCTTTCTCTCTTGCTCCTCTTCTCAGCTTACCTTTGGGCACTCGATTAGATAACCATCAAACTGGCAGGTTTTCAAATAGAGAGGCTGTCCCTGTAATGAAAAACAAATGCTATTAAATGCTTCCTAAAGAATCACCAGATAACAGGAAAACAGCAATGTATCTGATAGATTTCTCCATAGTGTATGTTCCAAAATAGGACCATGAATTAAAACCAGTAGAATTACAGGCAATCCTCTAATTATGACCATAACTGAGACCAGAATTTCCACTGTTGGTGCCGTTGTAAAGTAAATCTTCACACGACAGGTCCAATTTTATGACCATTTTTGCCATTGTCGTTAAGTGGATAATGTGGTTATTAACTGAACCATGCAGTTATTAAGCAAAGCCAGCTTTCCCAACTGACTTTGATTCTTGGAAGCCAGCTGGGAAGGTCACAAATTGCAAACATGTGACTGCAAGATGCTGCAACCGTTGTAACTGCGAGCCAGTTGCCAAGTGCCTGAATTGTGATCACATGCCCTAAGTAATTGTGCAACTGTCAAAACTTTGAGAATTGGTCATAAGTCACTTTTTTGTGATACCATACTTGTAATCATTGTTAAATGGACAGGTGGAGGTAATACTAGGAGTGTGGTGGGACGGTGGTTAGAATGCAGGGTTGCAGGCTAACTCTGCCCACAGCCAGGAGTTCGAACAGCTAAACAGCTGACTCAGCATTCCATCCTTCCGAGGTTGGTAACATGAGGACCCAGATTGTTGGGGGCAATATTCTGTCATTGTAAATTGCTCAGAGAGAGCTGTTAAGCACTGGGAAGTGGTATATACATCTAAATGGTATTGCTATTGTTATATAGGAGGAAAAGTTCCTTAAGATTACCTGGCACAATACTAAAGGTAAGAGTTGAGGACAGTGATGTTTGGACAGATAAATCCCCTACTTCACTGAGGGTCTAAAACCCTTCAACTACCCTCTCCTGGTTTAGCCCATCTGCTGAGACAGTTTACTAAGATACAACCCCTATGTTACATCTATTTGGAGCCATAGGTGAGAGGTGAGCTTTGAGGGAGAATTCTGGATAGATTGATTGATCGATCTAGCTGTCTGGAGAAGTGTAAATTGGTAAATTGTAAATTGTAAAACAAACAGGTGAGCCATTGGAAAACCTGAAGAACCAAATTTATCCTGGAAATGATCTATTTATATGATTGCTAAAAATCAACTTAGACCTGATGGCATATAATCAATCAATCAATCAATCATACTACAAACAGGGAGAACCTGGGAGGTTTGCAAGTTCAGAAAGCGTGTTATAGTGAATGATATTAAATTAGATTTAACTATGATTACTTTTTAAAATATTTATTTATTTGTTTATATAACATATCTCTGTACTTCGTATGGACTCATAACAATGAACATCCCACAACCATAACTGAAAAACAGAATAATACAGAATTAATAACTGTCAAACTTGTCAAGACCTTTCTTAAATTATTATAACCAGAAGTAATAGTAACATAACAGGCATACTGATAACAGAATATAAATAAGCAGTTCAATTTTTAAGGCTTTTCAAAACATCAGGAATAATGGAGCTGTTTGGATTTCTAATATCTTTCATTTCTTTGGTTTTCTTTTCTTACTCTTTTTGTACAGTTTGCATCATCTAGCTTATCCCAAAAGGGAATGATATGATGGGTATATATATCTTTTAACCATTAGCTATTATAGGACAGGGATGTATAGTATGTCCAGGGAGGGAGTAGCACCTCAGGTGGAGAGGCTTGCTGCACTCTTTTTAGGGTTGTTTGTTCACTTTTGCTCACCCGTTTGTTTTAACTGAACCATCCAACAATTTACAATTTACCAATTTACACTTCTCCAGACAGCTAGATCGTTGTATACTGTAACATGTCTGAAAGATGATAATTTGAACTTGGTTATTTGAGCCTTGAGGGAGAATTTTGGATAGATCGATTGATTGTATGATTCATTTGTTTGTTTTCTTGGCTAGCCATAATATTTTCAGAGTTTTCTCCAACCCTAAAGTTCACCAATATTAATATTCTTTCTATCCTACTGCTTCATAAGTGACTTTTGGATGTTAATATGTTTTCATTATCTTGTTGTTTTAATTTGTAAAGGAGACAACAGCTATAAAATCATGTCTTACTATTAACCTAAACAATCCAATAATTGCTCTAACCTTCTGAACAATGGGAATTCAAAAAAAAATACTTAGGTCACAAATACATTCTTGCATTTAGTATCTATAAAGATCCTATATGTTCTTTTGAACAAAGAAACTTTTTTTTCCCATTAGGTACAATCTCTTGAAATTAATGATGGTAAGAAGAAGTAATTGAGTTGGGGGTTTGTGATATGTGATTTTACTGTTTTTTTCTGCCTTTCAGGTCAAGAACACAATATAAGTGGTCATCTGTGAAGAGCTGAGAGCAAATTCAATGCTTTCTACTTCCCTGATTATACGTTGCTATAGCACTGTTCTTTTTTTTCTTTCTTTCTTTTTTTTGCCCAGAACAGACAAAGCACGTAGTAAGGAGTAGGCATTGCTTATTGAATAAATATATTGATTTTTTTTCTGCAGCGTAGCCCACACTGAAGTTTTCTCTTGACGTTTAAAGGATAAGGAAGCACATCACTGCTTAAATCATTTAATGTGCCTGAAGAAGACAATAGTCTGATCCTTATTTATGAGAATGAAATTTCCAAGCTTAATCTCACAGGAGGCCACTATTATTCACATTGAACTATAATGCTATAACTATTTCCCTCTTTATTTTATTTTAATTATCCTTATTGATAATTTCTTCATCATACTGGACTGCAGTCTCAATGAGAAGGAAACTTTAAAGTGTTGAGATAGTTAGTATATCCATTTCAGTCTTCTACAGGTTAATTACCTATATTTTATCTGACCAAATGAAATATATGGGCAAAAACTTCCTACTTCTATGGGATCTCTCTATGGGATACAAACATACATACTTACATACATACACACACACACACACACACACACACACACAAGGAAGAGGCCTTCATCCTGCAGCAGATAGATAATGGCTGAAATGATTTGATTAGATAGATAGATAGATAGATAGATAGATAGATAGATAGATAGATAGATAGATAGATAGATAGATAGATAGATAGATATTAGTTAAAGATATAGAGATATATCTATAAAGATCAATTAACTCAATTACTTCTTCTTACCATCATTAATTTCAAGAGATTGTACCTAATGAAAAAAAAAGTTTCTTTGTTCAAAAGAACATGTAGGATCTTTATAGATATACAGTAGATATAGATATATAGATCAAGAGCTTCACTGCCAGGACTTGATAAGGACCAAATTATACAAGTGGCTGAATGAAATTGGAGTACTTTACTGGGATTTTATCACTGCAAACTTGATTGTGATAATTCTCACCTTTTGGTATCTTCTTTGTCTAAACTCCTTCAAATGCTATTTTTGTGTGTGTAGGAGATGCTTTCAGGAATTTCATGCCCTGCAGATAAAACTGCCACATTTTGCAGAATGTATAAAAGGATACAAAATGTGATAGAACTAATCATAATTTCACACTGAAGTATCTAATTTTCCTGCTTTTCAATCCAGTGCTGCAGAAGGGAGTGGTGGAGATGATTGCCTGGTTTCATGAGGAAAGTGTCCAACTGAACATATCTTTCCAAATTATGACTGTTCATTGGGCAGCTAGCCAAATGGTAGTTGGTGGGAATCCCGTTGCGAAGGGTTTTTTGCTTGTTTGCAAATTCTGTATCAGAGAGTAGCTATGGTTTATTCTCCAGCATCATAAGCCTTTGCCATGCAGTGACTTAACAGGACTCTTGCAATGTAGATTCCAGGGCACCATAAAACACAAGACTTTCTTTATCCTTTCAGTGGTGATGGCAATACTTGGGGGAAACTTTCCGATCAGATCACCTTAGAGTGATCTAACAGAACAGTTTGTGGTTTTATTTCCACCTCCATACATTCCTGGCAGTTTAGTATTTCCAGTCAAAATAACCAAGTCTGATCCCAGTTTCAGATTTGCATGCTCTGAATAAAAATCATGAATCAGAACAGTGAGTTATTTGTATTTGATATTTATTTGTGCCTTTTTCTTTTATTAGTTTTCTCTTGGATTTCTTCATTTTTAATGCCTGCTACATTTCTTTTAAAACAGAAGCAAAGGTTTAGGATATAGCAAATTGCACGTAATCAGCAATGGCTTACACCTCATCATCCATTGCCCAAACTAAATATAAAGATTTAATCAAAGTCATTTTGACTGCAAGTTTGGTATCGTGATTAAGACACCGGGTTAGCAACCAGGAGGCTGGAGTTCTAGTCCTGCTTCAGGGACAAAGCCAGCTAGGTGATCTTGGGCCAGTCACTTAGCCCTAAGAAGGAAGCAATAGCATTTCTGAAAAACCTTGCCAACAAAACCACAGGGACTTAGTCAGGCAGTCGCCAGGAATCAAGACTGTCTTGAAGGGGTGTGTGTCATTTTAGGTCAAGAGATTTTGGCAGTAATTATTTTTTATTACATTGGAAGCAACTGAGAACAAAATTGTTAGTTCAACACAGAGGATTTGTTGCGGGGAGAAATATTTGTTCCATTAAATCCAATGTCACTGTCCAAGTATTGGTTCTGTGCCGGAGACGTAATGTATAATGGAAGAGGACAATGCAACAAATTGCCTAGAAATCTAAAAAAATACTCTTGGCTTTATGACCCAGGGTGCACCTATTCTCAATCCAATATTAGGAAATTCAGAAGAAAAAGCTTTTGTATTTATGATTCATTATCATAGCAATGAAACCCTGACATTCCATGGAAGTATGGAAATGATGGGTGTTAAAAGTGTCTAACAGAGACTATGTGATCAATAGTTACAATAGATGGTATTCTTGTTCAGTTGAGTAGATGTAAACTGTCATCTGCCACAGCAAAGGGGGAAAAAACCTTTGGAGATACTATAATACAGATAATACAGTAGCCTGATTGCAACTTGAGATACAAGCTTGGTGTATACTTACAGTGGAACAAAAAATCAATACAAAAACAATGAAAACTTCACTTTTTCTTGTTCCCTTAGAGACGAAAATAAACAAATGGTGAGGCAAGAAAAATTGCAAAAGCATTAATCTAAAGCAAAATTATTTGCTGCATATTGAGTCATGTGTAACTTGCTTTTGCTGACACAGAAAGCAAATGATTACTTTAGATGATTTCTTATTTATATTAATCTTATATACTAATATAATGAAGCAAAAAAGGTACAGCTGTCATAGGGTGACTCTGCCTACACAGAGAAATAAATAAATGCAGCTGTAATTGTTAATATACACACTTGTAAATATATTGTGTAGATAGCCACATAAATTAAATATATATATATATATATATATAATAAATAAATACATTTGATAAATGTGTTTATCAAATGTTCCAATTCCAAAAATCTCTTTATTTTTTTAAAAATGCTTGTAACAACTGTCTGATGTGATGTAAAATAAGTTAGAGGCCAAAGGACTATTCTGGAACATGGGTGATATGGAAAAAGGCCTTGAGCTTCAGTTGATCTATCAACTGAAATGAGAAGGTCAAATAAAGTCGGGGCTGTAACCCTGTCATTGAATCTTAAATTCAGATTTCCATATTGATTGTCAGTATTCACTAAATGACACAAATGGTGACATCAGTGTAGTGAAACATAGCCAGCGTACATTATGTCTCCTAGGGATGAATGACACTGCATCACTGCAATGTCTAGAGAGAACTTCAGAGACTTGAAAAAGAGTTCACAGAGATATAAAAATATGTGAGGCAAACATCAAAAGTTCTGAGTAAGAGAAAGGACACTCTCAGAGATAAGTATGTTCTCCAGATTATTTTAAATGAAAAGGACTTATCTTGCCATTTTTTCCATCCTCTTCTTTGGCTGGGCAGACGGTTTTCCATTATTTCCAAATTAAGTGTTGAATGATTGAAATAATATTTTAATATATTGCTATAAAGATGACCTAATGAGCAATGCATGCTAATGTTCGAAGAGGTTATTTCAGTACAAGTGCTTCTATGCAGAAGAGATATAAATCGGCGTAAAACAACCACAAAGTCAAGACTCCTTGGTCCCAAATAAATACAAATTGAAATATATAAATTTATTTAATTCAGCTGTCATCCAATTCCTGAATGACTTTGGAGACTCACAATAAAGCAGAGAAAATAAAATACAACATGAATAAGGAAAAAAAACCCAGCATAAATATAGAATAAATACAAATAAAAAACAAGATGGTGAATCCAGACAACACAGAATATATATATATACATACATAATACATACATATATATATATATATATATATATATATAGAATAGAATAGAATAGAATTTTTTATTGGCATGTATGTATGTATATGTATGTATGTATGTATGTATGTATGTATGTATGTATAAGCATAGCTTGTCCCACAAAAGCCCCCAGCATCCTAGCCCAGAGCCTGGGGACAGCTCAGGGGACATCTTATTCCAGAGGGCAGGCACTACAGTACAAAAGGCACACTTCCAGCTCCCCCAAAGGCAACAGTGTTTAATTGAAGGAAGCCTAAGCACTCTGACTCTATCAGATCATATTGGCTAAGCAATCCCTCAGATGACAATGTCCTAAACACAATTAAGAAAAATTAGAAAAAGTTGCCACAGTCATCAAGAGACAGGGGTATGTTGTTTTTCTCCAATTCTACAGACCCTGCATAAAATTTAGCCATTAGATAGATAGATAAATAGATAGATAGATAGATAGATAGATAGATAGATAGATAGATAGATAGATAGATATAGATATAGATATAGATATAGATATACATATACATATACATATACATATACATATACATATACATATACATATACATATATATATATATATATGTTTTCGTAGGTTTTCATGGGTATAGGTCTTGGCATTTTCGGGTCTTTTTCTGTGTAAGGTTGAGAGTATCTTGGCGACGTTTCGACAAGGTCTCACTCATCATCTTCAGGCTGGTGTCTTCGGCTTTGTGCTTCTCGAGCTCGAGAATGCCCATTTAGTCAGAGGTAAAATCTAAAAATTTTCCCTACTGGTTCTGTAAGCGTGGCTTAATTGGTGGGCGTGGCTTGATGGTCAGATGACTGAATGGGCATGGCCAATAATAATAAATAATAAAAACAATAAAATATACAAAACTTGGGAGCGCACCAATCTACCTTCTTTAAAAATAGAGGCACCCGTCTACCAATTGCCTTTTTTTGGGAGGCACCAGTCTACCTTCTTTAAAAATAGAGGCACTGGTCTACTAGCCGCCTACAGCGCCTACAATGCGGCCCTTTGAAGCACCACGGCAGTCATTTAAGGCTGTTTGCAGCTATATCACCACTGAGAGCTTCAGGGACAGAGAAGAGGAACAGCGAGGCGTGGGGGGGCGGGGATTTTTGCTACCGGTTCTCTAAACTACCCCATCGCTACCAGATTGCGCGATCCAAACCAGGAGCATTTCACCCCTGCATTTAGTGTAACTAAGGATTATCCTTGTGTTCTATAGCCTATTTAAAAAAAAAGCCTAAAGCCAATACAGCCCCCTGAAAAAGGCCATAATTAATGTCTAGCCATCAGAAGATGAATCCAAGGAGATTCATAAGAATCTATTAATAACACTACGCTCAGCTTTAATCAATACAATTTTTTTGAACTAGATCCTCTCTAGTTTCATGTCCAGCATCAAGTGCTATTGGGAATTATTGGAAGATGGCCCTCAAGAATTTGGATGAAGCTGTGAATTAGGATTTGACTCAAGATTCACCATATAGAATTTGTTTTATTTGTTGACAGCCTGGGGATCATCTGTGATCTGTGATCTGTTTCTGTCTTGAAGCAAATTGCCATATTTATATACAGAAGGACAGGGTTAAGTAAGTGGATATTCCGACTGGTAAATTCCTGGATTACAGAGTAAATAGAGAGGTGAACCAGTGGCTGGCCAAAATAATCATTGTATTAATGATTCTGAAAAAAAGTTCATTAATGGCTATTAAGTAATGAATATGAAGTAATGTTAGTTAGACAATGGTCAATTGAAAAGTCTCCTGGTTTATCTTGGATGGATATATTGGATGGATTTACTGATAATGACTGCTGGGTTTGCTTTTTTCACAACAAAGAACCAGACATGCAAGTACTCCCACTTCATCTCTGTGAATTTTAATTGTGAGTATACATACTCTATATGTTTGTTTTGGTTTGAATTGTCTAGGATTTTACAATTGAAGTGTCCACACAATAAATGTAACAAGGAAAAATAATTTCAGCAATGACAGTAATTGAATTATCAAGTTGGAGAGTCAATACACACTTGGATTATGAGCCACAAAAAAAAAATGTGGTGACTTGTTTTTAACCTTTCAAATAGTAGTGTTTCCACTCTTTGCATATTTACATCCCAAGTTTCAAAGAAACCTTAGATGGATGGTAGAACACAGCTGACAGAAAAAGCTCCATGCATATAGCAAAGAACTTAATGAATTGAGATTTAGGAGATTAATTCACAACAGATGACATCATATTAGGAAGATTATGGTTGTTCTCATTTTAAAATACAAAAAAATATAATGAATCAAGATAAGGATGAGAACAAATAGAGGAGGAAGAATTTACCAATCCTATAGTCAAGTATTTCCTGCTTATTTCAGTAGGGATTACTCCCATAGAAGTGGAATGAGAAATAAAAGGAAGTAACCAAATACAAAGAGACAGCAGTATAGGCAATTTTAAAACAGAACGAGAGAGCCATTATCACTTCTATTTTCATAACTATGTTGACTGCAACTTGGATGACTTCCAAAGGGGATTTAGGCCGCTTTAGGGAGAACAAGGATATGAAAGGTTCAAGACCATAACAATTGTACGTTGCCTCAAGTATCATATAGAAGTAACTCAAGACAAAGATGCTATTGTGGATGCTGTGGTCATCATGCCCCACTTGTGAGCCTTCCATCACATTTAGCCATCCCTAATGGGAAGAGAATGCTATATTAAATAAAGATTTGATCAAAGAAAGCTTTTGTCAGGGTTCCAAGTAACTTTATGTTCTTTATGTTCTTACAGAGTAGAAAGTATCACAACAGAGGTCCTTGACACAAGGCTCTTACAATTCAGTTTTCAGGTGTGTGTGAGAGAGAGAGAGAGACAGTAGAGAGAATAAGATTTTGCTTTGATAGTAGTTGTGTTTAGTTAAACTGCATCACAGATTCTGAATAGCATATATATTTCCCAATGGTATGTTTTTTGATTAGCATAAAACTATGTCCCAGTTCACACATAGGTTTAAAAAAACTGAGTAAACTCAAATTAAAAGAGAACCAATATTTTTATCCCTCATCCTACTTAAACACACTTGCATGATATGGTTTAAATAATTTGTGTGAGAGAGAAACAGGGATAGAAAAGGAATCAAACTGAGAATTTCCTTGCATGTTTCTTGCTTTGCCTTCTTGTTAGGTTCCCAGGAAACTAAATATAAGACACACATTTTTTTCAGCAATTAAATACAGCCCTACTTCTATTTGTATTAACAAAATCAGGAAAATGATAGTTGATTTCCAAATATCTTTTAAATGCTTCGGTTTATATATCCAAATATATTGCTGCGTAATGTCTTCACTATTTAGTACTGAAGCTAGAGACATTCCAAATTCTTCAGACAGAGATTAATTGCCATTGTAGATGATTAAAATTTCTTTCAACTTCACTTAGCATAATAAGGCAAAAAAACCCAAACTGAATTCAGAGTCAATGATAGGCACTGCCAATTCAGATGGCAGACATCAGGGATTAGAAACTTGCAATGGGGAAAGTTCAGAATCTAGACATAAAAAGGGAATACCATCATTTCCTATATAGTACTTCTGTCTGGTTTGGTTCTGCAACCCAACAAGACAGACACAGACTTCAGAGGATAATTAGAACTGCAGAAAACATAATTGCTACCAACCTGCCTTCCATTGAGGACCTATATATTGCACGAGTCAAAAGAGGGCTGTGAAAATATTTACAGACTCCTCACATCCTGGACATAAACTGTTTCAACTCCTACCCTCAAAATGACGCTACAAAGCACTGCACGCAGAACAACTAGACACAAGAACAGTTTCTTCCCGAACGCCATCACTCTGCTAAACAAATAATTATCTCAACGCTGTCAAACTATTTACGAAGTCTGCACTACTATTAATCTCATCGTTCCTACCACCCATCTCCTTCCACTTATGACTGTATGACTGTAACTTCGTTGCTTGTATCCTTACGATTTATATTGATATTGTTTCTTGATTGCTTATTTGTACCCTATGACTATCATTATGATTCTTGATGAACATCTCTTTTCTTTTATATACACTGAGAGCATATGTACCAAGACAAATTCCTTGTGTGTACATCACACTTGGCCAATAAATAAAAAATTCTATTCTATTCTATTCTATTCTATTCTATTCTATTCTATTCTATTCTATTCTATTCTATTCTATTCTATTCTATTCTATTGATGAAAAATGTTTTTGATCCATTCAGCATCATGCTGCATTGCAAACAATTGTTTATGATCCAGCACCTGAAGATGATTTTCTCTCTTTTTGTCAAACTCTTCCCTAAATAATGAATAATTTTCCAGTATCAGATTTGACTGATCATGAAGATTCGGCATAACAAAACAAAACAACAGGTAGCATTTAAAATGTGGAAAGATTCAATCAAAGCTGAGGGCTAGGAAACTCTGGAGTTTTGAATGAAAAAGTAAACCACCTGCTTATATATTACTGGAAGCAAAAATGCTTTCATTTTCCTAAGATAATGGTCAGGAGATCAAAATCAGGAGACCAGGAAACTTTCTTTTGTTCTACCAAATGATAGAAATACATATTTTAAAAAAGAAAAGTTAAATTTCTTTCAGAAGTAAGGGTTCTGCTTTTAATAATTTAATCCTTTTATTACCACCATGTTTATAAATCAGAATCTCTGTTGCATCGACCGATAATGATCTAGATGTGTATAAATGGGAATCTATCTTGTATGAAGGTTAATTCACTGAGCTCAATACTTTTATCAAGTACTTTTATCAAGAGCCCTGATTCACTTTGCTCAATACTGCTACAATGACTAGTTAGAAAATGAGTGTGATTGCATTAATTACATTCTTAGTTGATTCAAACGCAAGAGATTTCCTCCTAAGACTGCACACTTCTACTTGTTTCCACCTTAAGGTTTGGCAATATTTTTGGGACATTTTGGCCCTTTCCTCCAATTTACACATATGCTTGGAAATTAAAAAAAACCATGCAGTATAAGCAAATGAAACCGGTTTGAACCGAGATGAGTATGCATGGTAATATAGATGAACAATAAAAATAAATAGATCCTACGCCTCTTAGATCAACAACACAGAGTAAAAATGATGGAGATAATTCAAATATTCACTCAAGCAATTAGATTAAAATAGTTGCGACGGTTGCATTTGATGCCAAGTCAAACTTTGAGAGCTCACTTAGTATTTGTTCAGCCCCTGAAGTGCACTGATCTTAACGGAAGGAAGAGCCAGAAGGGATTCTGTGCTATGGTCTATCTGCCAAGAGGCTAACATGAGCAATGGGTTTCCACCACAGCTTGAGAAAGAGCTATTCCAATGGAGGAAATTCATGCCAAAGAGAAAAAATAACAAAAACATAGAGCATCCTTCTTACCTCTGGCAGCAGTGGCACAAAATACAGAAGGTTCATCAAAATACACTGAAATTCTTTTTTAAAAAATAAGAATGTGTAGGAAGTAGGGTGGGCAGAGCATCATGAACAAATATCTGTTTTTCACATGAAAATCCCTGAGCTCACTTCCTAGAACTTCTCAGGTTCAATGCTGGCAACTGAAAAAGATTCTTCACTGAAATCCTGGAAAGCCAAAACTTTCAAGTCAGTGCAAACAATGCTGACAAGTCCTCTGCCTTTAGGTAACACAACTTCTTACATTACAAAACACTAAGCCTGAACATTATACCATTAATAATGGGTTCAGAATATATGCTTCTCCAGATGTTGTCAAACTACGGTTCCAAGATGCACCAGTCAGCTTGGCCAATGATGAAGGATGCTGCATTTAGTAACATCAGGAGGGCTTCACGTAGCATATTCTTGCTGTATTCATAATGTAATTTGGAAATGTCAAATGCAAAACAAAGTCTTTGGCAATGTCATAGTGATATGTTTTCCCCTAATACTGATTACAGTATTGAAGCGTCTGGGCAGCACACGCTGCAAGCAGAGGCATTGGGATAGCAAAACCCATCCTTCATTTTCTCTCAGCCAAGAAATACAGCCAAGAAGACAGATGGCAAAGAGCAACATAAGGAATATTTACCAGAATTCTCAAGACCACATTTTCTAGAACTATCATATAAAACACAGAAGGCAATATCTTGGCTTACATATCAAAATATGTACACTCCTCGACTTACAACGGTTCATTTGGTCACCATTCCAAGTTACAATGGCACTGGAAAAAGTTATTTATGACCATTTTTCACACTTATGACCATTGCAGCATCCCTCATGGTCATATGATCAAAATTCAGACGCTTGACTTATATTAATAACAGTTGCAGTGTCCCACTATCCCAGGGTCACGTGATCTCCTTTCTGAGCAGAAAGTCAGCAGGGAACCTGGAGCCACTTAACAATCATGTTACTAACTTAACAACTGCAGTGATTCAATTAACAACTGTGGCATGAAAGGTCGTTGTTGTTGTTAGTTGCCATGTCATGTCCGACCCATCGCGACCCCATGGACAATGTTCCTCCAGGCCTTCCTGTCCTCTACCATCCTCTGGAGTCCATTTAAACTCACGCCGACTGCTTCAGTGACTCCATCCAGCCACTTCTGTCGTCCCCTTCTTCTTTTGCCCTCAATCTTTCCCAGCATTAGGCTCTTCTCGTTCTCATTAGGTGGCCAAAATATTTCAACTTCATCTTCAGGATCTGGCTTTCATCTTCAGGATCTGGCAGTCAGGGTTGATTTCCTCTAGGACTGATTTGTTTGCTCGCCTTGCAGTCCAAGGGACTCGCAGGAGTCTTCTCCAGCACCAGAATTCAAAGGCGATAAAATGGGGCAAAATTCACTTAACTGTCTCACTTAGCCACAGAAATATTGCGTTCAATTGTGATCATAAGCTAAGGCCTACCTGTACAAATTCAAGAAAATCTTTTATTCCAGAGGAGGACAATTTTTTAACTTTGTGAACATCAGCAGTCAGAACTATCTCAAAGTCTATCTTGCAAGAAACAAAATCTTGCGTTTTTGTGAATAAAAGCCAAATCAATCAAGAAACAAATTGTGTGACATTCAACTCTTTTCACATATAAATAGAGAAAGGGGAAGAAGAAATTAGTATCATGCTTGTTCTGATTTCAGTGTCTATAAATTCAAGTAAAATACATGAAAGAGGCTTTTGCGTAAACAAATTGTACATAGTAAGCTTTTTTTTTTCAAGTGATGTAGATTGATGAAAAGCAGAATCCTCAATCACTTGCATGCTATGAGTGCATACCACTGTATGCCGCAGCTGACTGTTGGAGGCGAGTTATTGGCCCCAAAGGATAGGGTGCGCAACTTAGGTGTCCTCCTGGATGAACGGCTGTCGTTTGAAGATCATTTGACGGCCGTCTCCAGGAGGGCCTTCCACCAGGTTTGCCTGATTCGGCAGTTGCGCCCCTTCCTTGATCGGGATGCCTTGTGCACAGTCACTCACGCGCTCATTACCTCTCGCTTGGATTATTGTAATGCTCTCTACATGGGGCTCCCCTTGAGGTGCACTCGGAGGCTTCAGTTAGTCCAGAATGCAGCTGCGCGGGTGATAGAGGGAGCTACTCGTAGCTCCCACGTAACACCGCTCCTGCGCAGATTGCACTGGCTACCTGTGGCCTTTCGAGTGCACTTTAAGGTTTTGGTTACGACCTTTAAAGCGCTCCATGGCTTAGGGCCTGGGTACTTACGGGACCGCCTGCTGTTACCTCATGCCTCCCACCGACCCGTACGCTCTCACAGAGAGGGACTTCTCAGGGTGCCGTCCGCCAAGCAATGCCGGCTAGCGGCCCCCAGGGGAAGGTCCTTCTCTGTGGGGGCTCCCACACTCTGGAACGAGCTTCCCCCGGGTTTACGCCAAATACCTGACCTTCGGACCTTCCGCCGCGAACTGAAGACACATCTTTTCATTCGCGCGGGGCTGGCTTGAATTTTATTGGTCTTTTAAATTTTTTAAATTTTTAATATCAAGTTTAAATGGGATTTTAGTTTTTTATATATTTTAAAGTTTCGGGCTAATTATAATAAGTTTTTTAATTTACATTTTAAATTGTAGATTGTATTGTCTTTTTTACTTCTGCTTGTACACTGCCCTGAGTCCTTCGGGAGAAGGGCGGTATAAAAATTAAATAAAATAAATAAATAAATAAATAAATAGATTGCATTTCAGAGGTTTGGCTGATAAACACAGAGTTTTTCAGGGTGAGAGCAATCCCATTTCTCCATATGTTCACTGAACAGAATATGCTACATGAAAAATGGTAGGGGATTTAAAGTGGAGCCAGGATCCCTTGACATCGACACTAGAGTTGTATTAACAGTGGCTCTTACACCTGTCTTTGCTTTGAAAGGTCTAAGGCATAGTTCTGCATGATTCACCATCTTTTCTAAGCCAGAAAATGCTTCTTTTATATTGTGGACTATTTCAGCAACATCAGAAGGCGTCAAAATAATGAAGAAAAAGTAAAACAGAATTATCAACTTCTTGAGCTGTAAATTACACACACGTGTGTGTGTGTGTGAGTGTGTGTATGAGTGTGTGTGTGTGTGTGTGCGTGTGTATAAAATCATAATCTCATAGAGCTGAAAGGGACCTTGGAGGTTTTCTAATCCAACTCCCTGCTCAAGACAACAGTCCTTATACTTTCCTGGACAAATGGCTGCCCAATCTTTTCTTGATAACCTTCAGTGATGGAGCAAGCTGTTCCATTGCTTAACAGTTTTTACTGTCAGGAAATTCTTTCTTATTTTCAGGTTGGATCTCCCTCTGATGAGTTACATCCATTGCTTCTTGTCCGACTCTTAGGTGCTATGGAGAATAAATTGATGTCCTCTTCCCTGAAGCAGCCCTTCAAGAACTGGAAGACTGTTATCTTGTCTCCCCTCAGTCTTCTCTTCATTAAGCTAAATATACCAAGTTACTTTAGCTGTTCTTCATAGATTTAGTCTCCAGACCCATTGTCATTTTTGTTCGTCTTCTCTGCACTCTTTTTAGGGCCTCAGCATCTTTTTATGCATTGTGATGATCAGAACTAAATACAGTATTCCAAATGTGGCCTCACCATTATGGTATAGAGAGCAGTATTATACTATTACTTCTGATGATCTTGATGCCTTCCTTCGGTTTGTGCATCCTAGGACTATGTTAGCTTTTTTGGCAGTTGTAGCACACTGCTTACTCCATACTTAAGCAATGGTCGACCAGGACACCTAGATCCTTCTTAGGTACTACTGTTGAGCCAGGTACTACCTATCCAGTACCTGTGCATCTATTTTTTTTTCTTATCTAAGTAAAAGGCTTAACTTTTCTTGCCAGTGAACTGCATTTTATTGGATACAGCTCAATGTTCAAATCTGTCAAAGTTCTTCAGAATCTTGAATTATATCCGAACTATTCGCAATTCCTCCCAGCTGTGTTTCTTCTGCAAATTAGATGAATGCTTCTTCAATCCCCTCACCTAGGTCATTTATGAAGATATTGAGGAGCATTAGGCCCAAGACAGAACCTTGAGGCACCCCATTGCATGTAGCTATAGTTCCATTGAGGACCACACACTCAGCCAATTACAGATCTATCTGGTAGTGGTACTGTCTATCTTGCATTGTTCTACCTTACCAAGAAATAGACTGTGGTCTACTTTATCAAATGACGTACTGAAATCTAAATGTATTGTATTTCCTTTTCTTATAATTTAGTCATTTTATCAAAGAAGGCAATAAGATTTCTTTGGCATGACTGTGAAAAATCCATGCTGGCTTCTATTAAACACCTTGTTCCTTTCTAACAGCTAGAAAGGAACGAACACCTTGTTTTGATTAAGCAACAAATCCAATGCTTGATTACCTTTTCCAGGATTTTCCCAGGTATTGATGTCAAGTTGATTGGTTTGTTTAGATCCACTTTTTCCCCCTTTGATTGGATTGATTGGAACAACATCAGCACTTTTCTAGTCCTCTGGCACTTTCTCTCTCCTCCAGGAACTCTCAAAGATTTCATTCAGTAGTTCCAAGATAGCATCTGCCAGCTCCTTCAATATCCAGGGATGTAAACCATCCGGTCCAGGAGACCTGAACTTGTTCAAAGCAGTTAAGTGTTCTGTTACCCAATTCCTTACCTATTGTGATCTGCATTACTCTTCATTCTCCTACAGCTTTTGACATGTTAAGACTATTTTTTTCCTTTTATTTATCTAAAAACAATAAGCAGTTCCACTTCTCTCCGCTGCCCATTACCATCTTTCCATTTTTCCTCATTAGTGGACCAATCATTCCTTGACTTTCCCCTTGCTCCTTACATATCAAAATAATTTTTGTTGTTATTGTTTTGGTATTTGTTGCACATCAAAGCTCATTCTGAATCTTAGCCTTCCTGACTCAGGTAGCCTTGCAGATTTGGGCTATTAGTTGGTATTCGGTTCTAATTATAAGCCCATATTTACATTTTTATATTTGTCCTTTTTGTCCCTCAGCTTGTCATCTACACACACACACACTTTATCTTTTAGATTTAGAAAACTCTGGAGGTTGATCATTAAGGATGAAAAAGGAGATTATTTACAGCACAGCTACAATTTTAAAACAAGACATACTGTACTGTACTGTTTCCCTACAGTGGAGTAACATAGGAGTTTGGCTGATATGAAAGATTGTGTATTGAAGGTTTTTTTCCCTTAATGATCTTATAAGGTCATTATAGAAAGCAAGTAATAAATGGCAGCTCGATTCTGATTCAAGAAAATGATATATGTTGTACTGCCAATGGATTAAAAACAGTTGCATGGTGCTAATATAAAAGTACTGTAAAAGTACTATCAATTAGAATTGTGTGTGCTAACAGTATGCTTATTGAAAGGGCCTCTGGTGGCTCAGACTGCTAAGACAGTCTGTTATTAACACAGCTGCTTGCAATTACTGCAGGTTCAAGTCCCACCAGGCCCAAGGTTGACTCAGCCTTCCATCCTTTATAAGGTAGATAAAATGAGGACCCAGATTGTTGGGGGCAATAAGTTGACTTTGTATATAATATACAAATGGATGAAGACTATTGCTAACATAGTGTAAGCCGCCCTGAGTCTTCGGAGAAGGGCGGGATATAAATGCAAATTAAAAAAAAAATTATATCCTAAACCACTGTGTTGTTGTAGGATTATGATCTTATGGGGAGAAAGTGTAAATGCTTCCAATAAATTATTTTTGCTTTCCAAGAAATTATTTTTGCTTTCCAAGAAATTATTTTTGCTTCCAGAAAACAGAGAACATCATTTTTGTCCAATGACCTGCAGTTACATAAACACAGGTAATGCTATTTTCATATGCAGGTTGCCAAAGATGTGTATAATAGGATTGAGTAGGGATAATTTTAAATGAAAGAATGATAAGCATAGGGCAGAAGTTGCTAAGTCTTTCTAACTGCTTGCTGTTTTTCATTGGAGGTCCGACTCACAGCCATCTGAACATATCTGGAAATGGAGATGCAACATTAGGAAGAAACTCAAGAGGAGAAAAACTAAAATTAAATATAAATTGAAATTGAAATTAACTTATAAGCTGCTTTTATAGATCATTGCTAGTTAATTATATTTGAAGACATGGTTTCAGTGCATCATGCAGAACTCTAGTTTTGTAGACGCTGATCCCATTGTATCCAGTTCTGCTCTTATGAACTAATGTCTAGAATCCAATTTAACATTTGTCAGAATTTTGTCTCCCTTCTGTCTCCCTTCTGTCCCATCAATCTGTTTCAATCAATCCTGTCTCTCTGACTTTTCATTAGAGGTTCTTAGATTTAAGGTCTAGAGATCGTCTGGTCAGGTCAAATCCTGATTTTGCCATCTACTAGTAGTGGGAACTTACAGGAACTGGTGACAAGACATATCTTTAAGGCCAGTTACAGATATGGTCATTTGTTTTTTTTTATTTGCATTTATATCCCACCCTTCTCCAAAGACTCAGGGCGGCTTATACTATGTCAAGCAATAGTCTTCATCCATTTGTATATTATATACAAAGTCAACTTATTGCCCCGAACAATCTGGGTCCTCATTTTACCTATCTTATACAGGATGGAAGGCTGAGTCAACCTTGGCCTGGTGGGGCTTGAACCTGCAGTAATTGCAGGCAGCTGCTGTTAATAACCGACTGTCTTACCAGTCTGAGCCACAGAGGCCCTTTCAATAAGCATACTGTTAGCACACACAATTATAATAATTTCTCTGAAATTCAAGCATATCCACTCTTTCTTGCTCTTCCTTCCCTTTTTTTTTTTAGACCTTCCTCTGAACATCTATCTGAATGCAAGCCATCTCCACACTTTGTCCAAATGAAGGGACTCCATGAATTTTAGGAAGAATAAAGCTGTGATGCTAGCAAATCTGTGATGTTTTAGGAAATCTTGGAATTTAAATGTTAACTCTTCTACAATGGCAAAATTTAAGAAGGCCATTGCTTTATTTCGGTATAATCTTATTCTTCTTCCAATTAATGGATACTCGGCTATCTGAGTTCAATACTATTGCAATTAAGATCATGCAGATTTCCCTTTGATCATCTCTACATGCAAGGTCACTTGCAAAGAAGCTCATTATGAGGGCAAAAATTAGAAAGAAAGCAGACTGATTAATTTATTGAGCTTCATTAATACTGATGCAATACCATTGTAAAGAGCCCTGAAGTGAAATAGTCAATGCACTAGTTTAAAAAGCCAGGAATATAAACACAGTAACACCACAATTTTATTCAGCTTACTTCTTCATTGTATTATATTTGTGCTTTATTATGATTATTATTATGATTTATGTTGGAATTGCCCACATGTTGATACTTGAAATGTGGAACTGCCCACACATCAATGATAATTTAAGTTCTTTGCAATTCACAAATTATATCCAGGAGCTCTACAAAAGAAAAGAGAAACTAAAACCCATACATGTGTTTTAAATAATTAGGCAGAATGATTTATTACTTAAAACTCTTAAGAATTCAAAACATTAGATATAATCAAACAAGACTGATTATCGTGTGTGTGTGTGTGTGTGTGTGTGTGTGTGTGTAGGTCTTGGCATTTTCGGGTCTTTTCCCGGGTAAGGTTGAGAGTATCTTGGCTTGATACTCTCAAGCCAAGATACTCTTGCCAAGATACTCTCAACCCTATACGGGAAAAGACCCGAAAATGCCAAGACCTTCATGCCCATACCTGTGAAAACCTATCTTTTAAATATATTAGATGTAAATTGCAAACAATTATCATATAAAATTATTTAAATGCTGTCAATGTATAAGGAGAGAAATCTTTATTTCAAGGGCAGCCATATTTCTGTCTGATCAAGTATTTTGGAATGAAATCATCCAGAGTTCTGGAGAAGCCCTAAATTATAGACAATCCTCATAAATATGCTTCCAAGAAATATTAAAATCAGATTCTTAAGAATGATTTAAGAATTACTTTATTATTATTATATTAACACCAAGAACTGTTAACCAAAGCCTGCCAAATTACCAATGGAAAAACAAAATATAGATTATTATGTTACTAAGTAAACATAACAAGTTACAGTATAAATTCAGTATAAAATGGTAAATTCTGTACTTTTAAAAAAACAGCTATTTAATACTGAACGGGGACAGCTAATAAGTGAATTATTTTGATATAGTGAACCTAGGTTAAGAAGTGAAGGTTTAAGGAAATTTATAAATGATAAGCTTTTTTAAAAGAATAAATACATCATCAAAATAAGAAGACAAAAAGGAACATGCATATATATCATTATATATTACATTACATTATATATACTGCTCAAAAAAATAAAGGGAATACCCACACAACACAATGTACTGTATTTAATAAGAATATTTCATTCCTTCAGATTTAGGATGTCTTAAGTATACAGTAAAGGGAACACACAAATACTGTAAAACATCCTAGATCTGAAGGAATGAAATATTCTTATTAAATACAGTACATTGTGTTGTGTAGGTGTTCCCTTTATTTTTTTGAGCAGTGTATTATATTATATTAAATCATGTCAATCTAAAGTACGTTCTGGAAAATATGTTATGCAACCAGGCCAACTTGGTGATACTATCAAGGTCTCGCCCCAGTGTCTGGAGGCTATGAGGGCTTAAATATGGAGGAACAGACTTAGGCTCCACTCGGACAAGACCAAGTTCCTGTGAGTATTTGGAGCACCCAAGATCAGAGCTGTTCTATCTTGAACAGTGTCCCACTTTGCCCTTTGGCAATGATGTGCAATTTGAGAATCTTCTGGACTCACAGCTCCTGCTTGAGGAGCAGGTGGCAACAATGGTCAGAAAGACCTTTGCACAAATTCATCTTGGGCACCAATTTAGGGAGACAGAAAACCTTTGAATAGTCACTTATACTTTGGCCATTTGGTAAAAGAATTTCTGCAATGCATTCTATAGGCCAGGTGATGGCTAACATTTTTGCCGTCATGTTCCAAAAGCACGGGGAGCATGTGTGGGTCGCACGTGTGTGTGCCCACACCCATAATTCAATGCCCTCCATGCCCCACCCCCATGTGCACGTGTGACCCCCCTGCGGCCGGCCCGCTTTTGGCACTTGATGGCAAAAAGATTACCGGTGGGCCCAGTAGGCCCGTTTTTCACCCTCCCCAGGCTCCAAAGGCTTTCTTGGAGCCTGGGGAGGACAAAAACGGCCTTTCCCACCACCATCCCAGACGCCCTCCAGAGGCCAGAAACGGCCCGTTTCCCGACTTCCAGTGGGTCCGGAAGGCCTGAAAATCAGCTGTCCGGCGCGTGCATGCATGCTGGAGCTGAGCTAGGGCAACACTCGCATGCCCACAGATACGGCTTTGCGTGCGAGCGTTGCCCTAGCTCAGCTCCAGCATGCATGCATGCACCGGCCAGCTGATTTTCGGGCCTCCACCATCACGGCTATAGGCCTTTGCCCTTGAAAAGTACTCAGAAGCTGCAGCTGCCCCAGAACGCAGCAGCAAGAACAGTTATAGCATGTCCATATAAAAACTATGTTTTGCGAGTGGTATTGATCGTCAGTTGGCTTCCAAGAGTAATAACCAGATTTTTATTACTTAATAAAATTATTCATGGCATGCAGCTTGGATTTTTATGGACCATCTTCTGTAGTTTTTGCCTATCTTATATGATCAGGTAGAACTGACGTGTTCCATGCCACACCCATTAAACAGTATTATCTGAGGGGAATTAGGAAAGGGGCTTTCTCTGTTATAGAATTTGCCCTCTGGGCAAATGAGAAATTAATTTGGTTTCAAGTCTGACTTATAAAACCTATGTCTTAGGCTAGAACATGTCTCAACAGCAGGAGAGGAGAGGAGAGCAGAGCAGAGGAGAGGATCATATTGATACACAACTTTTTTGGGAGGGTCACAAAGAAATACCTGGCATGCTGATCAGTTCAAATGACAGAGACTTTGGAAGTGCTCAGAAGTACATCTTTCAGGGCAGCAAATTTATTGATTTTTTAAAGTATATTCTGAAAAGTATGCTTTGAATGTGTATGGGTGTTCTTAACTTCCCGTACTACACACACACTTAAATAAGAAGCAAAATGGTTTTCCCTAGCAAAAGAATCTCATGTACTTGCCAGGGCTGGTACTTGAGCAGGACACACATTTATGGAGTGGGAATCCTGCTCAACCATGGTTGATTCTCCACATACCATGCACACATACGAGTAAGATTGCATAGATTAAACAAACTGAGACTATATGGCCCAACATCATGCTTCTCTTACACTTCTATACAAGACATGACTCCCCATCTTGCACTTGTAGATTCTTGATGGCCATTCCTAGAATTTCCAAGGCACTTCCCTTCACAACGAAGGGATTTAGGCTGAGGTGAACTTTTTAAGTGTAAAAGCACAATCAACATCACTATCTCACCCAGCATATGACAGGAGAGCCATCTCATTTTAGCATAGATGAAAAGAAGAATCAGAAAAAAAGAGCAGAAGAATGAGTCTGAAGGAATGTTTCTGTGGGCCCGACATTAGCAGAGGTCTACTGACAAAATCACTTCCGGATTCTTCTTTCCTCCCCCTTCCCTCCTCCCCCTCCCCCTCCAAAAGACAAAAGAAGTAGGGAATCTTGAAAGAAAAGTTGGGGGGACATAAAGAAAAATGTTTTTCAGTTATATTTCTTATTTTCCTTTTAAGCCAGGGGTGTCCAAACTTGACAACTTTAAGAATACTTCAACCCTCAGAATTTCTCAGCCCAGCAAAGCAGGCCCCTCTCACAGAACTTCTAGACGGTCCAGAGGCCAGGTGAGAACAACACATTCTTGTTTGTCACCCAAAAAATGACATGGTGGTCACTTGTGACACGCGTATAATAGGATTGCCATCCCCATCCTAGAGGAAAAGGCAGTATATAAATCTAATAAATAACTGCTGCTGGTTGCCGTATAGATTCCAGGGTCTTTCTTCAGAAATAAAATGTTGTGAGAAACTGCAATAGATTATCCTCCCCCTCCCTGGGAGGTGGGGGGGGGGGCAACAGCATCTAGGATGGGAAGAATGGTCTTTAAAAAAAATCATCCTCTAGAAGATACAGTTATTTTTCCTGAGCATGTCCATGAGGCGTTCTCCAAATGCCAAGTGAATTTGGCCCCCGAAGGTTAGGGCCTAGCTTTAGGCTGTCACTGTTTGCCTTCAATTCAGCTGCGTTATCACCAGACTGAAATATAATGCATCATAAACAGCAGCTTTCCTAATGCCGTATTAGTCAATGCAACCTTCTTTCTTCTTCCATCTCAGGCAAAACTGAGACTTCAGCTGTCCAGAAAAGACATAAAATGCTTCCCAATGAAGCCTTAGCAATATTTCCTTTCTGAAATGTTGCCTGGCCCGGGAAAGGCAAGGGATAAGGAAAGCCACCAGAAAGGCTTGCATTTTGTAACACCTATGATAAGTAACGAAGAATAAGGATTCTGTTTTGTCTACAAATGCAAGAAACTGCAATTGTAGGGGACTCTACACTAGTAAAAAGCTGTTAAGGAAATGCAATCATGGCACATTTTCTTGAAATGTTGTAGAGTCGAGGATGGAGAAGCAAACGGCATTAACCTCCTAAATATATTTTATTTTTCAGCTGTTATAAAAAGCCAATTATTGCTATTTCCACAGGACACGAATGCCCAGCGAACTCAAGAAGCAAGGTCAGCTATGCCCAAAAGTAGTATAGTTGTATAAGCGACTGTGCCATTAACCTCGGTAATAATTTGTGGGTTGTTGTTGTTTTAAAAAAAAGCAGTAACATATAAAAAGTGCAAGAATATTCATTTCTTTATTTAGAAATAATAAAATAAGACATAATATATATAAAAATCTGTACAGTCCATGAATTGTGCAGTACATTAGGAAGACTTTGATACAAAAGGCTGCGAGTAAGGAAATCGTAAGGGAGAAGGATTGTCAAATGCCTATAGTTTTGTTCACCTTACAAACAGCTGCAGGACAGAAATCCTTTTATGAGAAGAAGAAGAAAAAAAAGGAATTCTCTCAGGTTGCCCTTGGGATGGCAACTACGCAGCCCTCTGATACTTGAACACAGTTAACAGCAGCCAACATTTTTTTTCCAAAAGACGTTACAGTACTTCTCAGTTTTACCTTGTTAATTCCCCCCCACATACACACACACACACACAAAATGGACATAAGAGGACAAAAATTACCACTTCAGAACCCTTTGTCTTGGCCAAAAGCATGCACAAGAGATGGAAGAGCAACTGTGGTTTAACTATATCTTATCCCCCAACCAAAATAGAGTCAGCTTAGTGATTTTTTTGTAAAAAAATAATAATTTTACACACCGGACTACAGATGAGTACGGGAGCAATAGCAATTCATCGTCTCTCTCTCTCTCTCTCTCTCTCTCTCTCTCTCTCTTGAGCATGCCTTGTGTAAAACAGATCCGTATATGAAGGGCCCCCATTCAAGTATTTTTGGCTTTCTTTTTTCAGGGAATAGGAAAATTACTGTTTGTCCCTGACCTCATGTTTGCAGCTTGGCGACTTGAGTGAGCAAGTCACATTCCAGCAAAATCAGTAGGAAATTTCCCATCAGTGTAAGTGGTCAATGATTGCATCACAGATCTATATTATCTCAACTCTTTGAACAAATGCCCTTTATGATTAGGCATAATTGCCCTTATTATGAAAATAACTCGTTTGTATATCTTCAGAAGGATCATGGGACCCAGACTACATCTCCTCAGGCATGCTTTTGTTTGTTTTATTTTAAAAATAATTATAGAGACATGTTAGGGCCATTAGGTACCATGATGTAAGAACTTTCTTTGGAGCAATTCCCCTCCCCCTCCCACATACACACAGACACATATACAAGGAAAGACAAAGGGTTGCTTGAAGAAAAAAATTATAATCCAACGAAGAGTGCAACTGATTATTCACTCTCATCAAGTCTCCAGCAATCTGACATGAAAAAAATGCCAATAGCAAGGAGAAAAAAACACAACAAAGTTAAACATCCATGCCTAAATAAATAACAAAAAACTCATTGCATTAGAAACCCCATAAGGCTTGCAAATATTTGCTAAAAACCATGCTAACCAGCAGCATCGTAGGTTCTAAATGATGCCAACTTGACCTTATCTCTTGTCATTTTTTTCATTTTTTTCAAATGGACTTCTATTTACATTTGGCTTTAAATATGAAAAAATACTTGATAAACTTTATAAAAATGTACATTATTTGTTTTTAAAAATTTGAAAACATAAAACCCTGCATCTTGGAAATCTCAACTCTGTGCCAAAAAAAAACATTTACGGTTTTTTAGAAAAATCCCTTTCTGAGCGTGTTTGTTTTAAAAATGAATATATATATTCAACACTTTGTCAATCCACCTTTTCACTTAATGCCTCAAGTTCTGCAAGTGGGAACTTGGTGCATTTTGGAGTAACTTCCTCCTCGCTTTGTTTAACTGTATTACTAAATACTCTTTGGTTTGCACTTTGTTTTCCTTTGCAAAAATATATATCACGATAGCAGCACAAATCACCTTCAATTGCTTTTCATTTATTTCCCTGACTGGGCTCCAGTCAGGTTGCCATGCGGATTTAACTCTCTCCATAGAGCGTGGTTGTTTTCTTAAGAGTTAGCCTCAGTCAGTCTATGGTATAGAAACAATATTTGGATAAAGAGGAAGAGCAAAAACCAAACAAAAACCTGTCTACGGTTAACATTTTTTTGAGCTTCAAATCCATCTCTACTCTGCTTAAATTCTATCCTCTCTGGGAAAATGCCACCGTCTCCAGACAGAGCAATCGGGACACCCAAACTTTGCTGAAGCTCTGTTTTTGTCAACAGTACAAGACCCAGAACAAGCTATTTTTAATGGCATACAGTGAGATTCAATACTGTAAAAGAATCTGGAGTGTGATCCTTTCGCGACACCCTTCTTCTCGGCCTTTGGAGAGGACTCTAAGGGGGCAACTAAATGGGTACACTTGATCTTAGAGGCACAGATAAGTGTTACAGCATTCTTGGCCAGGGACCCAAAAATACCATGAAAGTCATGGTTCAAAGGCTTTGGTAGAGCTACTGCACCCACTGATCACCCTAAGACGTATCACTCATTAAACCCCAAAATGAAGGGAAATCTTTTACAGTATTGTTCACTTCAAACAAATGTTCCCTTGAGCAGAACATAACAGTACACAGTCATTTTCTGTCCTCCAATTCTGGTAAGGGGAAGGTATGCCAAAAAACACACAAAACCACTGCACAGCGACCCTTACATCAGATTATTCCATGCCAGTTTCTTGTCTCCCGAGACCCTGCGGCAACTGTGCTTCCAGTACTCAACCTAACCTACATGGCTGAACAAACACTTTTACCAATCTCTAACAAATGTAACTTAGACAGGGCATAACCCTACCCTTGGTTACATGTAATGGTTCATTTCCCCTATATATGCCAGTCTGCTTCTATTATAGGCTTACATCCTAGACCTTACTTTGGAATGTATGCATGGCTTAACCTTCAATTTTATGCCACAGTTTTCTGGTGTTTAACAAAACAAGAAAAAACAGGTGTTTGCTTCCCTTGACTCAACTTTTTTTTTCCTTAAAAAAAATTTGGAAGCTTATCTATCTACTACCTATATCTAAATTGGTTACCTGTCACAATCAAGCAACTCTTGGTGGTGGTATTTCCCTAAACCAGGGCAATGGAACCAAAAAAAAAAAAAGACTGTCAATTGTACTCTAAACTTGACTTTTGGAATAAGGTGCAGTAAAAAAAAAATACACACGTGAAGGACCTGAAGGGGAGGAAAAATAGTCTGAAAGCAGCCTGTTGTATTTAAATAAAAAGTCCACTGTGCAAAAGCGTGCATCTTTTTTCTTTGGTATTCACTTAGGTAGTTTGGAAATCAAAATATATATTGGATGCAATGAATCTCATGCCACTTCCAAGCACTATTTTTTTAAAAAATAGCTTGCTATAGGCTACTACATGACCTTGTGTTACATAAGAATTTTCCTGTAACTGGATAGTCGGGGAGAGAAATTGATTCTAGATACTGAGCTACTGGCCTCAACAGACAGATTTCCCAGTTCGCCAGTCACTTGATTGATGGACAGAGCTTTAAAAATAAACAAATTCAAAACTGGGGGGGATTGTCCCCCTTTTTTTGTGGAAAGGATACTTATATATCTATATATCTATATATCAAAAAGGAAACAAGTATTAAACTGTGACAAAAATAATTACAGTTTGTGTTCAAGTAGTTAGCAGCAATTTTGAAAAGGAAAAAAAAACACAAGGCAACTCTTGCCTTGGTTATGCCATTAAAAATGTTCTTGTTCCCAAGGGAGAAGCATTTGGGGAGGAAAAACAATGGATGACGAACAATAGAGCCCAACCAAAGCTTGCCTGCAAGTTCAAGTTTTGTAAAAAAATATATACATAATTTATTCTACAACATATGTGCCTTTTTAGCAATTAATAGACATAGTGCTTCAGGTTCCAAGTTCACGCCTTGCTGTACCTACTCTGAAGACAGCACTTGAAAACCAGCTCAGGTTTTGACTCCTTAGGGCTGCTTGCCCATCCGTGTCCAACAGTACCATCAGCTGAAAACCTGTTTGCAGCCACTTCTCAATGCAGCATGCCCGTTATGGTGAGATACATTCTAAACATTGCAGAAAGTATTCTCTCCCCCACCCCCAGTCATATTTCAGACTCTCGCCTTAAAGGTCTTGGTTCTAGGGGCACCCCTGCTTGGCTAAGATGGTCCATCTCTGGATGAGTGTCTGTACTCGTGCTCTCAGGCACCCCATTGTCACTGTCTTCTTCCTCTTTGCCCGCAAGGGCAACTTCATTCTCATAGCAAAAAGAATTTGCATTCGAGAGGATATATTTTTTCTCGGCTAAGTCTCTGGCACTGCAAAGGGGCGTGTTCGGCACTTCGTATGTTTTGTGGAACCTGGAGTAATCCACTTTGTAGTAGTTCTTTTCTTCAAACAGGACCGGCTCATAGCGATGGCCCCACAGGATTTCATTTGCTAGATATGAGCTACGGCACTGAGTGGTCATAGCTGTGGCTTCCACCATACCTTCCAATATCACTACAATCTCAAAGTCTGCATTGTCCATATCTTGCTTGCTTAAGTCATATAAAGGGCTCTCTTCGTCTATTTCGTGGACAATTGTAATGGGCGAGACCAAAAATATACGGTCTATCCCGCTGTCAAACCCAACATTGATGTCTATTTGATCCAGAGGGATGTATTCTCCTTCAGTGGTGATCCGAGATTTGAGAAGCTGAGCTCTCACGTGTGCCTCCACCAAGTGGCTTTTGCGCAGATTGCCAACCCTCCACATCAAGCACAGTTTTCCATCTCTCATGGCTACCACAGCATTGTTACTGAAGATGAGAGTTTCATTTCTCTTTTTGGGTTTCGCCATCTTAGCCATGACAGCGCCAATGATGAAGGCATCAATGATGCAGCCAACTATTGACTGGAAAACCACCATGAAGACTGCAATAGGGCACTCGTCTGTGACACACCTGAAGCCATAGCCAATAGTGGTCTGCGTTTCAATGGAGAACAGAAAGGCTGCGGTAAAGCTGCGCACCTCAGACACACAAGGTTTGTCCGTTTCCTCTAGGTCCCCATGCAATAAGGCAATCAACCAAAATACACAACCAAAGAAGAGCCAGGAGAGGATGAAAGCCAGACAGAAGATAAGCAACATCCATCTCCAGCGGATGTCAACGCAGGTGGTAAAGATGTCTGCTAGGTATCGCTGACCTTTTTCACCCACGTTAATGAACTGGACATTGCAATGGCCATCCTTCTTGACAAACCGGCTCCTGCATTGTTGCCTGGTGTGTACTTTGCTCTTCCCATTCCCAAAACCGTTGGCCACTGCCATAGTTGCCAGCTTCATACCATCCTCTTCCGAGGAAACGATGCTGTAGCGGTTGGTTCGCACGCTGCCCATCGCTTCCAACGTGGACTCTGGTGCTTCTGCTTTAGAAAACAGTCTGAGTTTCTGCAGAACTCTTTGGAGAAACAGTTTTGAATGTTCTTGTGAACACACTCAGATGAAAAAAAAAATGAGGGAGAAGCTGGTGCCTCCGTCAATCCTTGACTATGCCAAAGGGAACCTTCTGATATTCTGATGATTAACTAATCATCTACTAGGAAGAGACATGACCTGTAATAAGAAGGGAAAAAGAATCAGCAAATGCTAGAAACATATCTCTCTTTCTCTCTCCCGCCCTCCACCTCTTTTTTATTCCTGGCATGCTCAATTTTGTTTAGTCAAGGAACACATAATTCATTCAGTGGTGACTTAGCATAGCTGTAGAATCAAACTCTCCTGAAAAGAAAATCGACATCAAATATCCTGAGTATAGCATCTATGTCCTTGCAACATAGACAGATCAAATGTTTTATGTTTTTTTAAAAGTATCATAATGATATTATTCTAAAACTGTATATGTCTCAGAAAGTGTTAGAGATGCCATCTAATTCCTGTTTGCAAAACAAGACAGCAAACCTTTTGAAATCATTCAGCAACGGGATTATTCTGATAGCATTTTGGCATTGGAGGTTCAGCTTGTCAGATCTGGCTTAAGACTGCTAGAAACCTTTCAAGCGATATCAAAGAGAATTCTTTTTTAAAGACCAAATATTACACTGCAACCCATATCCCTTGCCAAGTTTTCTGCTTTCACACAACGCTGAGATTTTGGAATAGAGAACTCTTTAAGTTTCTTGTTTTAATCCATTTTCAACAGGTTTGATTTCCCTTTGAAAGCTTTTTCTTAAAAAATATTAGAAAGCAATAACTGAATATTATTTTTATTATTTTCGTGAAACTCTATTTTGATTGTGAAAGCAAATTAGTTTCATGGTAGCTATTTTAATGGAATGAAAACTACAAAATATATTAGAAATGCAGTAAATATTTAATGGAAACCTGAACAAGACCCAAGAATAACTTTATGAAGGGAAGGTTATATCTTTTAATCACTTGCATTTTTAAACCAATGGGTATAACTGAATAAGAATGCATCCTTTGCTGTCCATTCAAAAATGGATGGACGGATGGATGGAAAAAAATATTGGAATTAAGAGATGCAAAGCATTTAATGACCAAGATAAAGAATAGCCCTGATTTTGCCTTATTAGTGACATACAACAATTAAGGACCCTGACTGGGATCCATGTTCTAATCCAAGCCACAAGATACAACCAATTAGCAGCTAATCTGCATCACATTGCCTGCGTATTTAAAAACCTGCTTCATTTAAGTCTTCTTTGATGATGTGCGCCTTTAATTCTTTCCAAGCAATGCTGTTAAAATATCCTTCAACCAAAACAGAATTTTACAAGACAAGTTTGTGTTCTTGAACCTGAAGAACAAAAGAGCTATGGTTTCCACCCCACTCCCCGAAAATGACTGGCAAATCATGATCAGCTAGCTGAACAGTAGTCATACATACATGCATATACTGGTAGTCCTCAATTTATGACCAGTTGCTTAATGACCACCATTAAAAAGTAGTAAGAATGGGCCTGGTCACAATCCATTTTACAACTATCATGATTTATGACTGTAAGCATTACCATCGCAACTCAAGGACTACCTGTATTGAATATATTATATTCAAAAGTAAAGTTTAATTGTTTTCAAGTTTGCTTAATAGTGGGTGGGTGTCCTTGGCATCACATGTTGCAAACAGAAAACATAATTTTAAGCCTGGTTAATCAGAAGAAAATGCCCTCCGGGCATATCAGGAGTCCCATGCAGGCTTACTTAGGAAGTAGATTATTTCCAGCATATGGAACTGTAGCTTTTTTAATACTGAAACCACAGCAAACCTTCAGTTTTCTTCCTTAGTGAAATACATCCATTTCACATTTTCCATAAAAATCCAAAGATTTAAAAATGCAGTAGGTGACAATGCATTAGTAGTGCTACATTGATTTATTGTTTTTATTCTTCATGGCAACCTCTTCTTATTCAGAGCCCCTTTTCTAGAGTTATACAGATGGCACCTTCATAATGCGGTACCTTAAAAAGGAACAGTATGAAATCCCACACAGAGACTTAAATGAAGAAGAAGGGGGGGGGGGAAATCACTGGTTTAAGTAAAATATCAAAGCTTTCCCAATGTGGAATAGTGGTTAAGGTGTTGTACTACAACTGGGAAGAGCCAAGTTCAAGTCTAAGTTCATTGTGATCATTTATTGGGTGACCTTGAGCCAGTGACTTTCTCTCAACCCAATCTATTCCAAAGAGTTGCTGGGGAGATGAAATGAAAGGAGATCTTCATGTAAGCTGCCTTGAGCTCCTGAGGAAAGGCAGGATATCAAATACATTACACAGAGTAACAATTTGTGTGCCATAGTATCAGTTTATGCCATACGGTTTAATAATCTAGACCATTAACAAGAGAAGGGAATTTTCTTAGATATTACGGCCATCTAATCATATTGTACGATTTGTACATTATACAAACTTTTGTCTAATTTTCTGGATTCCACCTGCATATATTATGTACTGTAGAGATATTTCTTTCTAAATAGCTGAATAAAGAAAATATAAAGCAGAGGGATAAGCAGAACTCTATCTTGGTTTTTGATTAGTAACTTTCTGACATTTGTCATCTTCAAGTTTTTTGCTGCGTTATCTTCTGGTAACTTCCAAAAACCCAAATTCACATTAGCTCTCAGGTTGTAAAAGAGAGAGAGAAAGAGATGTGAGACAGAAGTATCCTTGGATTTAAAGGAAAAAAAATTGCATGGGTCATAGGATGTCTATACAGAATAACATTTTACAAAGCCAAATTGATTTGTGGGCATTTGTTCAAATTCAAATTCAAATCACTATCAGCACTACATATTTGGAAGCACAGCCTCCACACAGGTCAGATAAAGTGACCCTTCAAGAAAAAAAAACTGGACTATAACTCTCTATAATGCTCTGAGACCTCATCTAGAATTTTGGAAAATAAAGGATTGGCACATCACACTAAATTTATTACAGTCTTGGCTATTTTTCCATAATTTACATTCCTTTAAGCAGCAAGAAAAAGGCATGAGGTCAGAGGTTAACAATTACACTCTATCTCCAGATAAGGATGAGAGCAGTATATTAGGAATTTGGCATCTAATACCAATCCAGGCAGAATCAGGCTTTGGAAATATTTAGAAGAAACATTTTTTGCACATACGCCACATATATACAAAATAAACTCCTTCAATGTCATGTGTAGCAGTCCTCCTCCAAATGCACAAAATGGGTATACATTTTGGCAAAAAATGCTCTGCAAGGTGCTTTATAAGAAACTGTTTCTAACAACAGAATGGCTATTTCTTAGCTGCAGACACATTTCTTTCCCTTCCTCTTCTATCACAGATGCACAATCCATTCAACGATGTAGCCACATGAGCCCTGTTATCCAAAATAGGGTATCAAGCATCATGCTTGACAGTGCATTTTCCTCATATAGCTGCAAATATTTACCAAGACACATGTCATCAGAAAGCTTGTGTGTCTCTCGAGCCCACCTGTCTCTCTTTTCTCTTGCCCACCAGCAGACATCTCACACTCCACCTGGATAAAACACCAACTGAATTGTAAGTCTGCATGCTATGGAACTGCACCATAGAGCGGATTCTTTTGAATCCCAAGAATTTTTTTTAAAAAAAATGTCTGGGACTAGTTTCGTGGATCAGCTCAGTGCCTTTTCTTAAGCCCTTCTACAGCTTTAGAAAAAGATAGGGAATTTTTTGTTTAACCCAACCCCACCCCCACAAATTCAGACTTTGAAAGGAGGTGTTGACTGTTGGATAGTATCAAGAAAAAGAGGTACAGCTGATAGGTTCTGAATCTAAATCAACTACACCTACATAGAAGCTTTGGAGCAAAAACACAGCACAGAGAGGCTGATGAGAGATTTTAGTCGCTAAAAGGATTGAGGAGGGAAGGGGAGGGAGAAATAGTTAATGAGCATATAGCAGTTATTTCCCAGTTGCCAGCATACACCTCTACTGAGGCTGTTCAAGGCACATGTTGCTAAGTGAAGCTAACTGCTCCTTGCCTGTGCCTTTGAGTAAACAGAATGGCTCTGAACAGAGAGTTCAATCAATGCTCTTTTCTTCTAAGTCTGCCAGACTCTCTGCAGTCTCTCAGTACTGGCTGTCTCTTCATCCCATCTCCATTCTAGGTTTTTTTTCCCTCCTAATGACATAATCAAAGCATTTTAAAAACAAAAACAAAAGGGCCAGCAATGCTGGCAACACACCTAGCCAGCTTGTTTGTATAAGATGAGGATGACGATGTAATTACAAATGACAGGCGTCACTGATAAGCCACTTTTTGTAAGATGGAAATAGAGAAAAAGGACTGAATATGGTACAGCATATATGCATGCAGCTGTATATACAAATGCCTAGGAGAAAGGGTGACCCAGCACAATCCGGAAAGCAGAAATACCCGGGTTGAGAAGAGCATGATAAGAAGAGGTTTGAATTGCTCACAGTAGTCGTTTAAAGCTGCTTGAAGCAGCTGATCCCAACTAAACGTTCCAAGAATAAACTATTTTCAGATGGCAAAATCTGTAACAGGCTTCATAGCATCGCAAAAATTATTTAATCTCAATGGAAAAAAAAATTCTAATGAATCAAGTTAATGTGATGCAATCTCTCCCAAGCTGTAAAACTCTCACCAGCCTTTTTTTTTTTTTTTTGCTTCCAGTTCTTGGCACCTATAACAACATCCATCCATCTCTCTCTCTCTCCCTCTCTTCTCTTCCTCTTTCTCCTTCTCAAAAAAAAAAAAAAAAAGGGAAAAATCCACTCAAGGCTTCGGTGCATGCTGAACAAGAACTGTCAACATGTGGTATTTTAGGTTGTTGTGAAAGATATTGAGCACTGGGTGAACCTAAGGGCTTAGATGCTATGACCTTTTCCTGAGTCACAGCATTTTTTTATTTTTGTAATCACTGGCAAAAAAAAAAAAAAAAGGAAACAGCAAAAAATAAGAGAGCAACTAGTAGCTTTCTTTGATAACTTCTAATGCAGAGCAAGCACTGCAAAGTCGGCTTCGTGCAGTGAAACCTAAGAGCATAAATCGCCGCGACTATGAACAAGAAAGAACCTGGAGACTACTTCAACTCTCCAAAGGAGAATTGCCAGCAGCCGCTAAACGGGGAGTTTAGGAAGAGAAAAATCGCTCCGCTTCTATTCAATCAGAAACTTGTTTTGGGTGGGTTGTTTTTTTCCACCCCCGACCCTCAGAAATATTATGGTGGGGTTGGAATTCTGCATCGAGTACCCACAGTCTCAAATTATTTGCCCGGCTTTCCAGGTTCTATTTCTTTCTCCTTTAGGAAAAAGACAATTAAGGTGTTCTCCGGAAAAAAAGAATCTCTTCCTTACCTGCGGGTGAGTTTTAAAGCTTAAGCAATGAATGACTATTATGAATAAGAGCGTAAGATCCAGACAAGCATGCCGAAGGTCCGCCGCTAACCGCTGCACCCCTTGCAAATGAAACAACTGAATAAGCTGCTGCCTGAAGGACCCATGTGATTTTTAATACCGGCTCATGTGTCTCCACCTCTTGAAACCAAACCAATGAGAATCGCTGGGCTGGCTTGCGGAGCCTGAGGCTGACTTGTAGCGACTCCGCCGAGGGAGTCTTGCCGAGGAAAGCGAGAGGGATGGAGCGGAGGGACGACGGTGGGAAAAGGGGGAAAAAAGTGAATTTTTTTTAGCTCCGGGCAGCTCTCGGCTTCCTTCAGTTGCGCCGAACTCTTCGCGGGGACCTGCCGCAAACTGCAGAACGCAAAAAGTATATGAACGAGGCACGGTTTATCTAGGCGGCCGGGTGCGGTGCGGAAAAGGAGTGGGAGGGAAAAAAACCGGGGTACCTTAACCGGGGTACCTTGCGTCTCCCGGGAACAGGATCTTGTCCCCAAGATTTCTGAGGCTTGAAATCCTGCGATTGCTACCTTGGGACGGATTTTGCTAAACAGTTGGCGGGGAACGTGAGGAGAGGGGAAGGAAGGCTGGCCACGGGTATTGCTTAGCCGCGGAGATCCTACCGTCTGCGGGAAGGAAATGTGGCTCTGATGGGGCGGGTGGTGGTGGTGGCGGAGGACCAGCATCAAGAGAAGAAATAGAGAATTGTGTGTGGGGGGGGGGTTTGTTTGGAGTAGGCAGAGGTAGGGGAGGAAAAAACCAACAATGTAGGCTTGGTGTATTCAGCCACCGGTCCTCCGTGGACGGCAGGGAGCTCCACGCAGCGAAACTGGACGGAGGGCTCGCCCAATTGTATAACCAAGGAATGGAGGAGTGGAATTAACGAGGGATTGCGAGGAGGCAGACGTAGTGGGAAGAAGAGTTGTGTAACAGTAACAGAGTTGGAAGGGACCTTGGAGGTCATTTAGTCCAACCCCCCTGCTCCCGCAGGAGACCGTACTAAGAAGTCGAACTGCCGACCTTTTTGATCGACAAGCTCAGCGTCTTAGCCACTGAGTCACATAGTCAGAGATCCATGAGGTTCGGTCTTCCGGCATCCCACAGGTTGACCCTGCGGAGAGTTTGTGCCTAGACCCGTAAAAGAAGCTTTTAACAAGAAGTTAGCAGGTGCAGACTACTGTCAAGTAATGCAACGTAAGGGGGAAAAGATAGCATCCTGTTGAAATTGAACTTGTTAAAAAAAAGCTTTAGGACCTGTATTAAGCATCGGGTAGCAAAATGAGGTGGTGAACCGGAAGAAAGGCATGGATCCAATTAGGAAGAGAGTTTAGGGAAAAGCGGGGTGGGGGGGAGATTAAGCCTTCTACAGGAAGGGGAGATTGAGAAGGTGTGAAAAGCTGATTGGCCAAAAAAAGAGAAGATCTTATGGGAAGCAATAAAAATCGGGAGACCTTGAAAACGGAGCAGAAAAAGTTGGAAGTATGTTGTGGGAGATCAAAAGATTTAGCAGATGTCGACTTTAAAAAAAAAACTCGAGCGAGGTTTGCTTTTGGCAGTTTGTGGGCAAGCAAATTAGCTATTTTTACCGCCATGAAATTATGAATGGGTGGGTGGGGGGGTCTTTTGAGTTGATTACGACTGACTACGAGCTATCAAATAGGTGTAGACTTGCAACGATCGCATATTCTCCGTGATTGAGTTAAGAGTAGAAATAATCGCCGTTCTCATCAAAGTTATCTGGGCCTGAAGCAGCCGTTCGCCAATTAAAAGTCTCCGCCACATCAATCAAGCGTTTGCTGTATGAAATCACAACTCTCCGCCGCTTAAATCAGTGTTTGTGTACAGTATCGCAGGTCACACGCGTCTGCCTTCAAACCAGTGGCTGCTGTTAAAAAACACACCTCCCTGCCAGCTAAATCAGTGAGTGTCTAAATAATCTCTCGAACGGGGGGGGGAGAGAACTGCCCCCCAAAATTCACAAATCACCCAACTCCGAGACAGCGCCTTCTACTGCCTCCCGGCCATGGTGCCTATTGGTATATTCATTCCTCCTCTCTGCCTCAAGGACCAATCAGGAAACAGCATGGAGAGCAACTTGATCCGCCTCCTTTTTCTTGCGGTGCCGGCGCTGCTGAAATCTATCCCGGGACTGCTGGGATCGTTTTGATTCCTGGAGGACGGAGCGTATCTGGGGCTTTCCTAGTCTATGGGGGAAGTCGGGGCTGAAGGACAATAATATAGTTTGAAGGAGAGATGGTTGAAGCAAGCAAGGAGGGCATTACTTGGGAAATGAAAAATAATAATAATTAAACGGTGGTTTTGAGTGATCAGCCAGCTGCTGAGGTTGGGCCTGTTGACCTTAAGAGAAGGGAGCGAGAAAAAAGAAAGCATTCATTTATGAGTAGTTCGAGTTGCTTTTTTGTAATTAGAGCCCCTAAAAATCATCCATGGATAAGCAGGCCAGTGAAAGGTGGCATTGAAAATGCCTATGTGTGCTCCTTGTAAAAAAAAATATTTTTTTTTTGTATAACACCCATATTCCAGAGGTGGGTTTCAGCAGGTTCTGACCAGTTCTGGAGAACCGGTAGTGGAAATTTTGAATAGTTCAGAGAACCAGTAGTTAAAATTCTGACTGGTGCCGCCCCCATCTATTCTCTGCCTCACGAGTCCCAGCTGATCAGGAGGAAATGGGGATTTTGCAGTAACCTTCCCCTGCCACGTTCACCATGCCATCCCATGCCCACCACAGAACTGGTAGTAAAAAAATTTGAAACCCACCACTGCCATACTCCCTTTGATTGCATATTATAAAGGGTAATAAAACTGAGGGCAAAATTACCTGTGATTTAAATATCTAGGGCTTGGGGAGGGGATTTAAAGTTGCTCCTTTTAACTTGAAAGGGAAACAAACCATTGATGGAAAGAAGAAAAGAAAGGATAAATGGGAAAAAGTTAAGGGAACTCCATTCCTGCAAAACAAAAGAGTCTTGAATTATGTTTCTTGGGAGAGAATATGCAAGAAAGAAGAGAGTGGATAGGCATCCTTTCTTAGTGAATTACTTCTATAGTAGTATGCTGCTTCAGGGCACACACAGCCTGAGCAGTGTACCTGCTCCCCAGGTCGTGCAGACAAGAATAACTAGGTTCACTTCTTCCGTCTGTACGTGGTTTGGTGAGGTTGGTGTCCAGTTCTCCACACTATCTGGTGGTGGAAGTTAGGAGAATAAAAAGAGGTCATGTCTTGTTTCAAGGAAGGTGCTCATGTTGCTGTTTGCAGTTCACACAAAGGCCAGCATTTGTAGTGTTGGGTGGAAGCTCCATTATTGTACTACCCAAAAGAAAATTCAGGTGGATCACTGTGTTTTTACCACAAGGAGCCCAGTAGACGGCATAGCTCAGAAACAGTAAGTGACTGAGGAGAAGCAGGTGTTGAGGCTCTCTAAGCAGACAAGTCTGCCCAAGGAATTTCTTACTCTTGATTAAATGCATTTCAGCCTGTCTGCAGAAAGAGCTGGTCAATTCACAAGAGTACAAATTAGCACTGGCTTTTTGCTTACTATCCATTCAAATCCTCCTGCTGTGTTTTCTCTGGGCAAGAAAGGCTGAGTGAATGATGGTACCAATTATCTCCATTGGCTCACTTACCTTGGCCCTGCCTATTGCGTCTCCCCTTTGTATGTTTTTTTTTTCCAGGCAGGAGGAAGTGGAAGTGAGTAAAAGTTTCCCAAACTTAGAAGAATAGCAGCCAAGTGCTTGACTGATCACATAATTCTGTCTTCCCACTCAAACACACACCCTATGTCAAAATTGGGTATGTTGTGTGTATAACATGCTGGGCTAAAATAATTAATTTGTGGCTCAGCCTAAGGGATTGAGTTCATTCAGTAAGATTTGGATAGCATACTAACTGGTCACAGCCTCTGGGAAGTGTTGAGAATTAAACTGAGGAAGAAAATCATTAAGCAAAACCATTTTTTTTAAAAAAGCGGTAATGAGTCTTCCATTAATAGAGCAATCCTGAAGGGGAGAACTCCATATACCAGGAAGACTATTTCCTCTAGTGTATAATATGTTCAAACTTCTTATTATGCCTAGAGAAAAATACAAAGCAAGAAGATGGGGATTGGAGCCTAATCTTCCCTGCTAGGTTGGATGAGAGATGGATAGGTTCCTCTGGCCCAAAGGACAAGGCCTAACAGCTAGAGAAATGGAGAGAAAGCACCTGGACAATAGGTAGTTTTCTTCCTTTTAAAAGCATTTTACAGTCAGATTTTCAGTTTGGTAAGCATTTATTGACCTGTTGTCCTCCAGAAGGGACAAAATTTAGAAGAAGTACGAGGGTGTGTGTGTGTGTGTGTTTTGAGGCAGGAAGGTTCCAATAGGATGTCCCTTCCTTCTATGTGGACCAAACTATGGTCCACATAGATTCACAGAGATTGTGAATCACATTTTTATTGCCAATGGGCTGTTCTTCCTTTAAACTTAAAACAGCAGCATTAAGTACAGGTAAACCTTGACTTACAATCACAATTGAACTCCTAAATTCCATTGCTAAGCAAGGCAGTTGTTAAGTGAGTTTTCCCTTCATTTTACGATCTTTTTGCCTCAATTGTCAAGCGAATCACTAGTGATTTGTTAAGTGAATCATGAGGTCATTCTCATTGACTTTGCTTGTAAAGAAGCCAACTGGGATGTTTACAAATGGAGATGACATGACCCCAGAACTGTCATAAATACAGTTTACAGCCAAGCAACTGAACTTTGATCACATGATCATAGGGATGTTGTAACTGCTATGTGAAAATTGGTCATAAGACACTTTTTTTTAGTGCTACTGTAACTCCGAAGGGTCACTAAACAAATGGTTGTAAGTTGAGGACTACCTGTTTACTTTTTTTCATCTTTCTTTGACATTAATATTAAAGATATTACTTTTACATGGAAAAGTTTTTATTATGTAAGATTCCTCCATTTTGTCTAATACTCTTTAACTACAATCTTGCTTAGCAGTAGAACAGTTGGGCTCAATTGTTATAAGTTGAGGTCTACCCAGGGGTGGGATTCTACCAGTTAGAACCGGAACCGGTAGCTCCGACGATCAGCTGGGAGCGAACCGGTTCACTCCAGTGATCAGCTGGGCCTGCTAACCTGCCCCTGCACTTTACGTACCTATATCTTCGCAGCTGATTAGCGCGGCAGAGTGGATTGCCGTACCTCAGCTGTTTTAATTCCTTAGCAATAATGCGGAAGGTGATTTTTTTTTTTTTTGGTTCAATTGCACGTGCGTCATCACCGAACCAGTTGTTAAACCGGTAGGATCCTACCACTGGGTCTACCTGTATACTGCTCTATATGTTCTAGTTTAAAACTCTGACAACAGGCGACTTCATTTGCTGGGCTTTGTCATTTGCTTATTGGCAACGTTTGGAATACATTCCTGTCAGAATGCCTCAGGAACCATCGATCAAAAGATGACACTGCAGTTATTCCCCTCTTAATCAGGTATTTTTATAGTAAGAAAACCATGAAATTGTGAGGGGGAAAAAATGAATACCGTATATACTCGAATATAAGCCGATCCGAGTATAAGCCGAGGTCCCCAATTTTACCCCAAAAAACTGGGGTAAACTGGGGACTCGAGTATAAGCCGAGGGTGGGAAATGAGGCAGCTACCGGTCGGGGAAACCCTCCCTCCCTCAGCCGAGAAGGCTGGCGGCTCCCCCGCCCCGCCCTCTCACTGCACCGGCAGGGCTTCCCCGCGCTAATGCAAAAGCCCGCCAAGTTTGCGCCATCCGGTATAATGTGAAAAAAAGAAGAAGAAAAAAAACTCGAGTATAAGCCGTATATACTCGAGTATAAGCCGAGGGGACGTTTTTCAGCACAAAAAACGTGCTGAAAAACTCGGCTTATACTCGAGTATATACGGTAGTTAGAAAAATAAGACGTCATCTAGAGCTTCCAAAAATTGAATAAGGCAAGGCAATTGCATAATAAAAGCCTTGTCTGGAAGCAACCTTAGGTTACAGATGAAATCATCATCTTATTGGCTAACATAATTTTATTAGGAAAAAAGCTATAAGAAAAATATGGCACATGCTCAAAAATGCACATTCCTATATCAACAAGTTATTTCAGTGGATAATGTGTTTTAATGGCTTAAAACACTGAGAAACCCCACTTAGTTGTAGGGGAACTGTTTAATTAGTTTCTTTTTTCACTTACGAAGTATATCTTTCACAAACACTTGCTCTGTGAATTACTAATTGAATTAACGTAACATTGGCCAACTGCTTTATTTAGTCTTGCTTTGGAACTGCCTTCTGGTGTTTTCAGAAATCATGTATGGAGGGTACAGGTGGTCCTCGACTTACAACCGCAATTGAGCCCCAAATTTTTGTGGCTAAGCGAGACATTAAGTGAGCTCCATTTGACGACCTTTCTTGCCACCATTGTTAAGTGAATCACTGCAGTGGTTAAGTTAATAACAGGGTTGTTAAGTGAATCTGTCTTCCTCATTGGCTTTGCTTGTCAGAAATTTTGCAAAAGGAGATCCCAGATCCCAGGACGCTACAACTGTCACAAATACATGCCAGTTGCCAAGTCTCTTAATTCTGATCATGTGACCACAGGGATGCTGCAACAGTTTCTAAGTGTGGAAAATGGTTGTAAGTTGCTTTTTTTTAGCGCTGTTGTAACTTTGGTCACTAAACAAACTGTTGCAACTTGAGGTCTACTGTAATATGGTGGCATGCTCTCTGCCTTTGTGCCATAGCTTTCCAAGAGACAGAAAGGCAATCGTTGCCTTCCTTCAGATTAGTGAGGGTGAACGAATCTATGATATTTGTGTCAAAGGTGACCTGCCATGACATTTTGGGTGACACGCAAGCACTCGGCAACACTGTTCTCACATGACTTTCAGAGTCTGCATGATAATGGGGCATACTGTCACATGAGCCTCCAAATATCATGTGAGAACGGGATGTGCTTTTGCATGCTTCTCAAAGGTTGTAGAGGCTGTGGAAGAGCATTCTTCGAAATCATCTCAAGAACAAAGGCCTTGTGTGACCCGGAGCATCCTCAAGTAAAAGCCTCAGGGACTTGTCAACAGCCTGAAGGAAAGAGGTGCACACGGCAGGGCCTGGGGAATAGTGCAAGGCAGCCTTTTTGAGTGGCAATGGTAGTACCAGGGCTGAAGTCAAGAGCCGGGCTTCTATTTTGGGCCCAGCTTCAGTGCTGCCACCAAGTGCCATTGTTCAGGGTGGCCTAAATACCAGGGAGATATAGAGAATTGTTTTTCTTTTGTTCAGTGTGTGTGCCTGTGTGTGTGAGAGAGAAAGAGAGACAGACAGACATGCCAGCAGAGTCAAATCAGACATTTTCTGAATTTTTGACATGCCAAGCCCAAAAGGTTTGCCATCACTGCTTTAGCTAATAATGCAGTTTTAGAAGAAGACCATGAACACCCAAAAAGAGCTGGAGTAAAACTAATCATGTCGTTAGAAAGGCAGAGGTGACTAGACTAGAATGGCAGCAATTGTAATCAGTTTTGTTAAAAGAGATTTCTTTTCCAAGCAGAAGAAAGCATATGTATACCAGGGCCTTCGTGGCAGTCCACAATAGCCTCAGTTTCTCATGTGACCCCTTGGGAAAATTAAAATTAAGCCCACTTCTGCTTTAGGTAGGACCTTGGAATGCTTAGAGAGCTAATCTATGACAATCTATCATCTGTATATTTTTCGTTATTGCATATTAATGACATAAATAATGTAGTACATAGAATTTGAAAGGTCAATTGACTGTGCATGCACTTTCCTGCATTTGATTTATACTTTGCACAAACCTGACTGAAGTGCTATTATGTTTTAAAAATGCACAAAGATAAATGTGGACTAAATGTCGTCTTTTTTTATATTTTAAATTGCTGGAGCTAAATATCCAATAAAGTTAATAATGAGCTACTGTTCTGGCAAAAGTTTTGAAGGATAAGAAGTAGGTTCCCTTACATTAATGCAGTATATTTTGGAGGGCAGTTGAGGTGTTAAAAAAAAAAACCCACCATTCAGCTGGAATCCAATGTTGCAGAGGTCCTGGCAATGGGAATGCCTGTTTGTAGGCCTCCTGGGTTGATTTTAGGATTCAGAGTTGTTAAGTAACAAAACAAAATCACAGATCATATGATTAGTGTCCAGATTTCCTACAAATAACTTGAACTATTGCAGCATTACATTACTCAGTGTTACCTATGGGGAATAGATGGGAAGAAAAGATCTGGTTAACATTTGAAAATTATCAGAAAATACTTGAGAATCAATTTCTTCTCTTTCTTCTTTTATACCATTTAGTATAATTCAAGAAGAGACAGGACTGCCCTCTGTCAGAAATGGTGTAGAGCATGGGTGTCAAACTCGATCGCATCACATGACATATCACGATGTTTCTTGCCTTTGCAGAGCTGGGGTGGGCATGGCCTATGCATGACGCATCTGGTTTTACACTCTTGAGTAGGGTCTCCTGCTTGAGCGGGGGTAGGGGGTTGGACTAGATGATCTACAAGGTCCTTTCCAATTCTGTTAATCTATCTTAATATGTAACAGATTGAAAGAATTTGAGTAAAGAAGCAAATCAATTTATTTATCATTGAGTCTTTTGCACTTTGCTGGCATCAGGATTCAACAGGAGCTCAAGCAAAGGGTAGCCTGTTACTTAATAGTCTGGCTACAGTGATAGATGTAGATGTGGGACAACCAACTTGTTTAGCACAGTGAAATTTCCCAATGGGCTTCAGACAAATCACAGTTTTGCAGCCTAATTTATCCAGATCTTGTTAAACATACATGAGGATAGAATTGTAATTGACTCTTGCCAATCCTTTATTTAGCCCAAATGCCTCCTTGCATAAAAGTTAGTGGTGTGTGCCTTGTTTTCCACACAGATTTACAAGCCCAGAAACAACGGAGGACCAAAGCCTCAGATGCTTGCTGTTGTAAAATGCTTAGTAAACCCATCTGTTTAAAGACAAATGTTTCCTTAATGACTAGCACACAAGGAAGTTGATGTTACATGAAAAGTTTGTTTTAAAAAACGACCTTTTCCTGTTACATTACTACCCTAAGAAAGAAGGGGTGAGATACAGTTGAAATGTTAACCCTTACTAAAGGTGAAGGTTTGTTTTCTTCTAGTTATTGGCTCAATGACTTATCGTCTGTTTGCAGTGTAGAATATATGATACCTTCACCCATGCTATTTTTAAAATGTTTTGTTTTCCCATTGGTTTTGCTTTACAACTTGTTTAATTTCTATTCAGTCACAAATAACTTTGTGTTGATGGCCTATATTATAGCAATACTATTAAGAGTTAATTTGAACAGTTATATGAATTACTGTATTTCCCTGAAAGAAGACTTTATTATTTAATAAATAATTCCATAACCCTAAACAATTTTTTATATATATTTCATCTTTAGCCTTTACTGACTGCTAACAACAGTAAGAGGTGTTTCCAAATTTAAAGGTAAATTATTTGGAAAGAAAACTTAGCTGGACTTTCAGAAAAACTTACAGTAATAGTTGACAAACTAGGAATATTCATACATAGTGGAACAGTTGCATTCCAGATTACAGGCAGCCATGTCTTCTTCCAGGATAGTCCATGATCTCGCCCTCACCAGCAAATTCAGCATTTGGGCCCACGTTGGTGCTTCATTGGAATCTAATCCATTGGTCTCTAGTGGACACCCCAGAAGTACAAGCATTAACAATGAAGCCATTTATTCTCAACCCACCCACCTCCAATCAAATATAACGGTAAGCATAATGTGAACAGAATGATAGCCCATCACCCTGTGGCCAAAACAGAAGAACAGGTAAAATTTTGGAAAGGAATTTCTTAATCTACCTTGGCATTCTACAGAGAAGTTAAGCAACATAAGGTTGCAGTGAGAATGGTTGAAGAGAATGTGTCTTACCTTTCTGTCTTCCTATCTTAAAGATTTGAAGCAACAATAGAAATTATGAGTAACATGTCTAGAGAAAGAATGTATTATCCCTTTGGGATAGATGTGGATACTCTAGTTCTTTGCAGCTATTGTCCAGATACTTAGTATATCATCTAGCTTCTTGACATCCACCCATGCATCACTCAGCTTGCTGAGAGATGTTCTCATATAGATATCTGCCTTGAACAGTATCAGGGCAGAGACCCAGCAGTTTGCACAGTATTAAAGGTAGAGTTAATGGCACTTAGAAATCAACCTGTGTGAATTTTCATATAAGAACTGGACTGGTTGTAATTGCAATTCTAAGCGTCTTGGGAATTAAATTCAGTTGTGTGAATAAGAGATGGATAACCACATCAATTTTCCAATCCTCAGTTCCAGGTTCACTCATCAATTTCCATTGAAAGAAAGCACACATTTTTGTGGCTACTTTTTCCAGTATGCATATTTTTTTCTAAATACAAATATTTTTCCCTCTTAACACTTCAGTATTGTTTCTATATAATGCTGCAATTTAATTCAGGTCTGAATCCTTGCTTGGCCTTTAAATGCAGCTTAGTTTTTTTTTTTAAAAAAAGTGACCAGGTGGCCAGCTACTTTTTATTAATGCTATACTAATATAGGTAAAGGTAAAGGTTCCCCTTGCACATACGTGCTAGTCGTTCCCGACTCTAGGGGGCGGTGTTCATCTCCGTTTCAAAGCCGAAGAGCCAGCGCTGTCCGAAGACATCTCTGGTCATGTGGCTGGCATGACTCAACGCCAAAGGCGCACGGAACGCTGTTACCTTCCCACAAAAGGTGGTCCCTATTTTTCTACTTGCATTTTTACGTGCTTTCAAACTGCTAGGTTCGTAGAAGCTGGGACAAGTAATGGGAACTCACCCTGTTACACGGCACTAGGGATTCGATCGACAAGCTCAGCGTCTTACCCGCTAAGTCACCGTGTCCCTCTAATACTAATATACCTGGTCCATAAAAGCAACATAGAGCATAGAGACAGGTAAATAGAAAAAGATGGACTTCATTTTTTTGCACCTAGTTATAGTTAACAGCACAGGAACAAGACTATGCAAAGTGAAAGATAGCTGTTTGCTGACATGGTTTGATGTCTAAGGGGGATGCCAAGCACGTTCTGAAGACAATGGCAACTTATTGATTCAGAACTACTAGATGTTTATGGATAAGACTTTTAGGAAAGGAAATATATACCGTGTACCAACCCCCCAAGTTGATTAAACAAATCACTGGATACTGGGAACATATCCTTTACCTTTCCCAAGTTGACAGAAGTGAACTGACAATTCCTGGAAGGAAAAGGGTTAAGAGCCAGCAATTTACAAATGTAACCAAGTGTGAAAATGCTTTCATCCTCTTCCTTACAATCCAAAGATGTTGATTTTACTGTTCTGAAAGGGTTCATAAAAAGGGGGGTGAGTGGGGTACAATAGCCAGATGTTTGGTACATTTTCATAAAATTAACATTGGTAGAGTAGTCTAAGTCAGGGGTCTGCAAACTTGGCTCTTTTAAGACTTGTGGACTTCAACTCCCAGAATTCCTCAGCCAGCAAAGCTTGGTCTAAGGTGAAACATCACCCCAATTATCAAAATAAAAGCTGCTTAAAGTGAAATAGTATATTTTGTGAAGTGTTTTGTGGGAGAAACAACAGGTGTTGATCAGATTCCTGTTCTGCTCACAGGGAAGAAATTTTGCCTGTTTGATAGAAGGATTTGGACTTTTTATAAATAGTAGGTGCAGATAATATCTTCCGAAGAGCTTATTAAGGAAAGAGGCTTATTTTCTTGACACTCTGAACTGAAATATTCTGTAAAGCAGGAGTCTCCAACCTTGGCAACTTTAAGATTTGTGGACTTCAACTCCCAGAATGGCTAATCTTCTCTTTATTGAAGCATATCAGTTTTTAAAAAAGAAGAGAAAGAAAAAGAAAGAAAAAGATGGGGTATACACTGCCTTTGCATGTGCTGGGAATGAACTGTTTTACAAGAGACCCTTTACAGCAGGGGTCTCCAACCTTGGCAACTTTAAGATTTGTGGACTTCAACTCCCAGAATGGCTAATCTTCTCTTTATTGAAGCATATCAGTTTTTAAAAAAGAAGAGAAAGAAAAAGAAAGAAAAAGATGGGGTATACACTGCCTTTGCATGTGCTGGGAATGAACTGTTTTACAAGAGACCCTTTACAGCAGGGGTCTCCAACCTTGGCAACTTTAAGGCTTGTGGACTTCAACTCCCAGAATCCCTCAGCCAGCAAAGTCCACAAGTCTTAAAGTTGCCAAGGTTGGAGACCCCTGCTGTAAAGGGTCTCTTGTAAAACAGTTCATTCCCAGCACATGCAAAGGCAGTGTATATCCCATCTTTTTCTCTCTCTTCTTTTTTTAAAACTGATATGCTTCAATAAAGAGAAGATTAGCCATTGGCTTTTTGTGTGTACAGTACACTCTGTACCAAATTTTGTGACACCTGATGTCATGCTAATGGCATGACATTTTCCAGAATCCGTATCCCTTTATGTACAATCCAGCAAACCATATTTACCCATGAATGATAGCTCTGCATTTGAGCAATAATGACACCAATGCCTGTGTGGGAAATCAAAACGCAAGATGAAACAGGTTTTTCTTTTTCTTTTTCAGGTTTTATGTTAAATTATGTGTCTATTATTTTACTTAAAAAAGAACAAAATGCGTTGGGTGAAATGTGGCCACATATATGGGCTACTTCTGTACAAAACTGCCTGTAGTCTTACATTTAGTGAAACTACTGAAAACCCAATCAGTAAGAAATGTAACTATCAATACAACAATTCTTTTAAAAAGCAGGTCTCTGAGGTGTTTCTCAGAGCTCCCTTGCTTTAAATTACCTCTTTATTTTTTTTTCTTGCTCAGGTCATTAGTGTGTCTTTTCACAGTTCCGGTACATGGCCTTGAAGAAATCAGCAAATCTTTCAGAAACCACGTTTGCTCCTTGAAGGTGTATGACAAACTCCAATGTCAGTGCTATTCTCAGATATCCATTGTATAATTGATTTAACACAAAAGGACCATGGATCACTGGGAAAAGCCAACATGGAGAGTCAGATGGCTTCTTAGCAATTATTTGGGCCTATAATGGACTGGATGTCCTCTCATCAGTTGTATGAGCAGTCACATTTCAGAGTGTATCTGGCACTATACGAAATGAAACTCCCGTGGTTGTGTACTTTGTTGGTAGAAAGTATTTATTAGACCGGGGTGTCAAACTTGTGTGGTCACATTATCATGTGACGTATCGTGACTCCCCACCCCTTGGCTAAACCAGGGGTGGGTGTCGCCAGTGTGTGACAGATCTGGCCCGCGGGCCGCGAGTTTTGCACTCCTGTATTAGACTGATTCAGTACCAGTCTAACCTACCTTGGAATCCTTGTGAACGATTAAACTTTCCCATGTGCCTTCTGCAGGCACAAATATATGTAATGTTTGGAATCAACTGTTTATAAGTCACTACTGATTGTTGGATATATTCTATGCTAGTGTTCTTATTCTATTAACAACAAGCGTTGCAAAGATTTGGAGAGATAAAGCTTTTTACCAAGTGTCCAGGGAAATGGTCAGGAATGCCAGTCACTGCAGTATATGACTCACTGAAAAAGATGCACAGAATTATTTTAAGTCTGCAGGCTCATCTAGCATTAAAGTCATTTTAAAAAGATTAATGTTCTGTTACTATGTTTCCTCATTCTAGGTAGATCATTATCTGAGATAGTGGATTAAGAAACTGTGGTTAACCACAATAGGGAGTTGATAAACCTCTTAGATGTTAAAATAATCATATCTACTTCATTGAAAATATATCTCCAATTTTTGTGTGGGTGAATTTTCAATTGTTGGGGCATTTCCTGATGAAAGATTTGGTGAATGTTAATATTTTCCTTTTTATTTACTGTATGGTGCCATTTGTTTTTCATAGTCAGGGTTATAAAGTAATGGTGTTGGATCTATGTAACCTGATCATTAGGGACCTATTTTCCAGGAGCAAAAAAATATATTGTTGGCATGCCAAAAGAGAATTCTGAAAGCTGTAGTTCATCTGGAAACCACAACAAGAAGGCTATATCTATGAAAAGTAGGCAGCCAAATAGAAGATGAGCATTTCTCTGTTCCATTAGCTTTGATAATATTTTTATTGTCTATTAACATATATAGTTTTTGTCCTTTAGTGGGGCCAGGTTCTTTAGTGAACATCAGAATCAGTGCTTTATATTTCAAGCACAATCAATGTAATTATTTATTCCCCCTGTGGTGATGTTATATATTGTTGTTTTTCAAACTCAGAAATTTTAAGATGTGTGGACTTCAACTCCCAGAATCCCAGTGTTTGACATGCTGGTTGGGGAATTACCAAGATGGAAGTTGCCAAGATTGAAAAACACTGCTATGTATTAATAAAGGAAGAGTTTACTTCTGAGTATCATTTCATGAAAAATCATGTGATTATTATTATTATTATTATTTTGCTCAGATAATTGGGTCTTCCCCCAAAATGCCAAAACATTTCTTCAATCACATACCCAGTGTGTGCAAACATAAGTGGCTTGGCAGCTTTTAGTTTCTTGAAATGAATATCTCCTTGGTGGAGTTATGTTGTGCCACCACATAGACAGCTGCTGTCTTTGGAATGTTCCTTGTAGAGGGTAACTAGTATTAATTTTGTTGTGCATTTAGCCTTGGCCAAATAAACAGTACCGTCATCGTTCATGCTTCTGTAGGTGTGTATATATACAATATAAAAGCAGTGGTAGAGATATGCAATTAGAATTCAAGATTTGATAACTTCATCCCTATTTAATAAAGCCGGGTACTCTATGTGCCTTTTTGTTTATCACATCTATACGCTGCCGGAATTTAAGGCTATTGATGGTGATGGTGATTTGTCGCAAAAAGCAGTTACTTGACAATATAGGACAATTAAGCATATTATTTCCAGTAGCAAGGTTTATGCTTTACCCTAAAACAAAACTAAACAAATTGATTCATAGTTTGGATGAATCTATGAATCCAACTGCCATCTGCCTCTTAATCAAGGAAAAATACACTTACAGGAACACCTGGGGATAGAGACGGGGAATAAATGGGATTTTATAAGTTGTTTAGTAGAACAGAAAAAAGGACATAAGCAGATAATTGGAATCTTGTTCAGAGCAGAATCTGTTGACCTGTGTACCATTCTGGGCTTATGATTTACACAAGTGAGACTGCTGAGGTGTTTACTGTCTATCAACTAAAATGTTGGGCTGATTTCAACATGCATACATGTTGTGTGAAATTCAGCAATTTAAGAGACATTGAGGTGGGGCCTTTCCAATGAACCAAAAGAGAAATGTAGGCTTTACCCTGAACACTGGTCTCATTGCTATTCCCTTCCTTCCTTCCACCGCCCAAGGCCCTCTTCCTCTTGTTGATCCAGACTGTCAGAGGAAAACGCTCACTGTATTAATGACTTAGTAGACAGCAAAGAATTAAGAAAACTGGAAGGACCTCACTCAAAAACTTTCCCGTTATTTCAACCCTTTTCAGCATTAATACCCTCTCTTGTGAATCTTGGCTAAAAAGGATGCTGCCAGCAATTTTTATAATGGGATTGATGTCATTGGCTATGCTTTCTGGGAAGGATATAAACCCAAATGAGTTGACAGCCGAATAATCGGCAATAGCATGTTTCCACCCCTGACAACAATTCTCACATATTCGAAGCTAAGCGAATTCATGGTTTTCCGTATTTTTTTTTCTTTTGGATTTCCCCTTTCTTCTGTTCCCAGGCATGGTAGGTAATGTCAAGAGATTGTGGAAGTTACAGTACAACACAACTGGAAAACAACAGATTGTTTGGTCCTGTGCTAGGTTATCAGCAAGAGATCTCTCATGATATCTCTTGCATCTCCAATGTAAGCCTTTTTGCCGCCTACTTGGTGCTTCCTGCTTTTGCAAGTTAAGTGTTTCCTTTAGGGCAAGGGTCTCCAACCTTGGCAATTTTATGACTTGTGGACTTCAACTCCCAGAATTCCTCAGCCAGCAAAGACACCTGCTTTAGGGGACTTACGATGAAGTATCAAATGTACCAAAGGGTACAAGTAACATTAAGGTGAAGAACTATCTGCTCTGACATTGATTCACGCATTTAGATTAAACATTCCATGAAAGAAATGGAGAAAGGGACTGAAGAGCAATATAGTTGACCAGGCAGTTAAGTATACAAGGAATATGGAGTGGCCAAAGAAGAAAATACATGTCGGGCAAAGAGATGCTTTCTCTGCTCAACGTAAAAACCAGTAGGTTATAATAAATTATAATAATTACATAATTCTGGGTGTGAGCCTTTGAAAGGAAATTTGTATTAGGACAATCAGATTCTCCTTAGATTAGAAGAGTTGGAAGGAACCTTGGAGATTTTTTAGTCTAGTCCTGACTATTCTGGGCAAGTGGTTGTCCAGTCTTTTCTTAAAAGCCTCCAGTGATGGAGTATCTACAACTTCTAGAGGCAAGCCATTCCACTGATTGATTGTTCTCACCATCAGGAAATGTCTCCTTAGTTCTAAATTGGATCTCTCCTTCATAAGTTGCTTTTGAGAAAAGGTTCGCTCCCTCTTCTCTGTGACAGCCCCTCAAATACTGGAAGACTACTATTATGTCACCAGTAGCCTTTCTCTTTGTTAAGATTAGACATACCCAGTTCTTGCAACCGTTCAACATATGTTTTAGCCTCCAGCCCCTTAATGATCTTTGTTGCTTTCTCTCTGCACTCTTTCAGTGTCTCAACATTTTTTTTATATCGTGACCAAAGCTTCTGTTGTTGTTGTTTAAATGGCATTTTCAGTATGTGTAATATTCTGCAAAATAAGAAGCGAGAAATACAGTGAGGCACTTTTTCCACTTGCAAGTGCTTCCCAGCAATGCTTCCTTACGCATGACGTGCTACAGTTCCTCACCCATTAAAACCTGTATTTGTCTGAGCCACAAGGTGGCAGCCTGATGACCCCAAATATTCCACCACAGGAGACTGCAAGAGAACGGGGTTCACTGAGGGCATTTGGCGATTTGTTTGCATTACATCCCCTTTGGAAGAGTTCCAGGATGAAAACCAAGTCTTAGGTAAGATGGCAAGTGAACTATAATTAATAAAAACACAGCTACATTAATGATGCACAGCTCTGGACCCCTTGCAATATATTTAAAACTACAGGAATAAATGGGGGTGCGAGTGATCCCTGGATAAATGAGGGTGCGAGTGATCCCTGGAGCTCATTTTTGTCAAGAAGTGTCAGCCAGGTTGGCTTGCACTTAATTTCATTTTTTATTCAGAAGAAGAAAGTTTATTTAGGTCTTCAAGGAGCCAGAGTTCCTTCGCAGAAAAAAATCCAAAAGAGGTAGGAGGAAGCTCAACTTTCAGTGCAGCCTGTGGATTCTATTCTGAAATGCTCAACCGGTATCAGCTTTTGGGGAGAAAGGTTTTAATCCAAATATTCAGATATATTTCAATAATACGGGCTGTATTTAGGGATTATAAGTATCCCCTTGCTAGCATTTCTTGGGGAATTACATTAAAAAATTCCCAGGAACTTTGATGAATTTCAAACATTTGGGAAAAGAGTGGACACGCCTGACTGTTTTTGGTATCCAGTTACCATATCATGTGCTTTCTCCTCTGTAAAAGATAATAAGCTTGGACTCAGGATGAGAGAATAGCAACTTTTGGTGATGCACACGGGACTTTTTTCTCTTATCTGGCACATCTTTCAAAAATGAAAATTACTTTGCCAGCGTACTTAAGTACCTACTGTTATTTTTTTAAAAAAATCTGGGAACCATCAGAACTAAAGAGCAGTATTACTACCTGTTTATATACTTCCAGTTATTGATGTCCTTCTAACTACCACCACTATTATGTACAGACAGAAAAAGGATGTAAACAGAACTGAGTCAGACGGCCCACTTGAACTGGCTTGTATCCAACTCAACTCCCCAGGCAAGAATGAAAGCAGAGTTATTTCCCTTATGCAAGGATTCCTGGTCAAATACTTGACACTTCTAGTTGTAGTAAACCACTTGAAGTTGAAAGGAAAGCTGCTTCCCAAAATATTGAGCGCAGATTTAATTTTTCATCAGCATTATAAGATTGAGGGCAATCTGCTGGCATTGGACTCTGTTTTTCCCTGCTCTCATATCCCTTCCAGAACTTTGCTAAGGAGCTGTTCATGTGATACTATATGATATAATATTCCATCTCTAGAAGTGGAACCTGAACTATGATTTAGAAGAGACATTGTAGGATTTTGAAACCTCCATATGGATTCAACTTCATTTCAGAGAGCATTCTTCCCAGGAGCACTTTCACTTTTACCAATTCTTTATGTGGTCTTATGCAGTGGGGAAATCCAAATTTTTTAACTACCAGTTCTGTGGGTGTGGCTTGGTGGGCTTGGTGTGGCTTGGTGGACGTGGCTTGGTGGACGTGGCGGGAAAGGATACTGCAAAATCTCCATTCCCTCCCCACTTCAGGGGAAGGATACTGCAAAATCCCCATTCCCTCCCCACTCCGGTGCCAGCCAGAGGTGGTATTTGCCAGTTCTCCAAACTGCTCAAAATTTCTGCTACCGGTTCTCCAGAACCTGCTGGATTTCACCTCTGGTCTTAGTTACTGGACACTTAACAGTTTCCACAGGATTGGTAATGTCAACCTACTGTAGTAAAAACAAATGGTCATATGTCTCCTCCCCTTAAAGAATGATATAGTTATAAAAAGTTATACTTTCAATCAAGTATTCTAAGAATCTTGATATCTTGCAGAATTTTGGAAATCACTTGCACAGCTAATGGCATAGCAGCCATTCATTCATTCACTCACTCATTCATTCATTCATTCAATTTCTACATCATTCATCTCACCTAAATGACTCTTTTATCTTTCCCAACTGTGCCTTGAAATGTGATGTTGGTTTGCATATTTTCTTGCATTAAAGAAGCATGAAGTTTTTTCTTTAAGGACACTAAAGACACCACTTAATTTAGATTTTTCTATTAATTATAGATAATACTATTCCCAAGTAATTTTTAGGCATTGTGTACATACCGTATTTTCTTTCTTTTATATCAGATAAAGGTAAAACATGAACCAATTACTGTATATCCCACAAGTGTCATTTTTATACAACCCTTGAGATCATGCTGGCCTATAATAGATTTAGAATGTTTCGGGGGGTGGGGGTTTCTCTGTAACTAAGAAGTAATAAAATAAGTACAACCAACCCATTAAAACGTGTATTTTATTCAAAAGCTCTATTCTGTCAATATGTTCAGTGAAACTAATCTTCTAAGAATAAATTAGTGCTGATTTTTTTTTCCTCATTTCACAATAGCTATTATTTTCAGTTAAAAGAAAATAAAATCCATAATGCCTGCAAAGGGTATCAGTGGTCCACATTTTCAGTTTTCCACCCACAGTTTTACTTTTAAGGGAAGGATACTCATAAACAGTTATTCTCGTGTGCCTCCAATACTACATCTGATGTTTGCCCAGAAAAATTGGTGACCTACAGATTGGAAAATACACAGTTGTAGCTAAATAAGTATGTTTTATCTCCTCAGCAGACTAGTTAACCAATGAGGGCTTGTCAGAAGCCAGGTTTTCAAGAGCAAGTTTAATAATGGGAATTAAGAGCAATCAACCTATATTTAAAAGAACTGGTTTATCTGGTTTACAGATCACTTGTTGAGATTGCAAAATAGAAAAAGAAAACAAAATGTCCTGATCTAGTTAAGTACTTAAAAATGAAAAGTAAAATAATAGATGCTCTCAACTACTAAGGAGAAAATGTTTATATATTAATTTTAAAAATCAGGCTTAGCATTACTATACATTATAAAATTCTGTTTTCCTCAGACAGGAAGAAATAACTTTTAACATTTTCTGCACAGTAATATTAAATGATTTAAAAACTGCTGTTTGAAAATACTACAAATGTAGGCTTGAATATATTTGACCTTATATCACCACATAAGATTAGTAACTGTTACGTTATTAATGTAAAGTGCAATAAATAAGGTGCTTTTGGCAAAATTAGTTACTTGTTTTCATTTTTCTGTGAAATCAGTATTTTCTCCTCATTTATGTGACCTTAGTATTTTCATTTTCAAAAAAGTCATTTTTTAAATTTGTAATTTTAAACAAGAAAAAAAATACATACATTGAAGAAAAGTGTAACAATTTACAAATAAACAAAAATTAATTGTGCTGCAAGATGCCAATAACCAATTTCGAAGCTATCTTGTCAATCTCCAAAAATTATATAAACCTGGATCAATTCCAAAATATGTCTAAATTGTAGACTAATGTGATTAATATTTCAAATAATAATTACCTCTTTGCGAATTCAGGAATAACAAGTTTGAATTTTCAATAAATAACTTTCAGTGCCACTATGCAAAATTTAATAATTTGTGAAAAAGATAGCTGTTAACAGCTAGTTATATATTAAAAGGAATGTGAGAGCACAATCAACATTTTGTCAGTAAATATCTTCTTTCATTTGTGGAGCCAACCACTAGAATTTAAGTGAACTTTGTGTGCTTGATAGCTGTTAAAATTAGTTGTACAGTTCTGCAAAAGTCACTGAATGCTAAATCTGGGATTCCATTGAAATTCTGCTTAATGTCGCCAGAGCTCTGTCGTATGGAAGCTCCATTGGACTGGAAATTTTGACTGATTCTCCAGAAACCTCAGAATGAATAATTAAAGCATCAGCACTAAATGATCTGATTCTGATTCCTGAGGAGCAGGAAGAAGAGGAGGAGGAAGAGGAGGATATTTCTGATTCTAAATTTGTTGTTTTATCACAACTTGTGTATTCTTGTTCCTTTTTATCCAAATGCTTGGCGCTACAATAAGGAGCGTAAACCTCAGTGGTTTCTTCAAATTGCAGGAAGTTGACTTTGTAGTATTTTTTCTTCAGTTGCAGAACATCATTGAATTTGTGTCCCCAGAGGATTTCTCTAGGCACGTAGGAACTCCTTGACTGATGTGATGTTCCTGTTGAATCTCCAGTGTAAACAAACGTAACCAGGATCTCAAAATTTTCCTTAGCCAGAGTTTTCCTGTCAAAATCGTACAGTGGACTATCCTGGTTAATTTCATGGACAATGGTCACTGGAGTGGCAAGAATGATCTGATCATTTAGCAGTTTTAAGTCCTTGTATTCCAATATCATCCTGCCTACCCTATCTTCTACATACCTCAAGAGCTGAGCTCTTACGGTTCCTTCTACCATATGATTAGGTCGAAAATCACCTATCCGCCACATCAGACAGAGTTTACCATCCCGTAAGCCTACTGTTGCATAGTAGCTAAAGCGGATGGTCTGAGCTCGCTTTCGGGCAGTGGCCATTTTTGCTAAGGCAGCTCCAATAATGAATGTGTCAATGATGCAGCCTAAGACAGATTGTAAGACAACTGTCAGGATTGCTGCAGAACACTCATCGGTCACACAGCGAGATCCATAGCCTATGGTGGTTTGGGTTTCCAGAGAAAATAAGAAGGCCCCTGTGAAACTATTGACATTCTCCACACAGGGGGTGACTTCTTCTTCTGGCAATAAGTCTCCATGCTGGAGTGCAATGAGCCAAAACACTAAGCCAAACAATAACCAGGATAGGATGTAAGATAAGGAAAAGATCACAAACATATGGCGCCATTTGATATCTACCAATGTGGTGAAAATATCAGCCACATAGCTCTCCCACTCTCCAAAGATATGTTTGAAGTAAACATTGCAACTTCCATCTTTCTGAAGGAATCGCTTTTGCATTCTTTTAATCCCCACTGATGTAGTTTCCTGGTAACTCTGTGAATGTTTGAGTTTATTGGCTTCCATGCTGATAAGTTTATCGGTGTGCTCCGCCATGCTTCAAGTCGGTATTGTGAAATTAGTTTAGGAGGCACATTCATTCATCTGTTGATCTGTCCCTCTCTTTTCATTTATAACCTGAGGGGAAAGAAAAACAAAGAGCAAAGGCTTGAGATTTTCAATTGGGCCCCAGTTACATTTTGAAGCCATATGTGGAATCCTTATTAACTTAAATGGGAGATTGAAACAATAAATAGATCGTTTTTATGTTGCATCCTTAACTCAATATATAGTTTTCAATGGACCGCCCTTTTCCAGTGATAGTGATTTATTATCTTCTGTCCTTCTCGGTCTTATTTTATCTTATCTTTAACCTGATACGTTAACTGACTGAGATGCTGAGTCAGTGCTCATGGTCAAAGTATCCTTCAACCTGTGCTTGACAACAATTCTGTGGATACAGTCAGGTCATTCCCCTGGCAACTGTATGGACTTCTCTGGGATGTGTTTCCAACTCCCCAGTCTAGTTGACAGCTCTACTATTTCCTAGAGATCTCAGATGTTGATGTCCAAAGATCCCTCCCAATGAGAATTATATGGAGAGTGGTCTAGACAGCAAACATTTTCCATTGTAGCAAGGGTGAAATGTAAAATTTGTTACTACCGGTTCTGTGGGCTTGGTGGTGGTGGGTTAATGTGACTGGGTGGGCGGAGCCAACTTTTTTTTTTTACTTTTAAAAGCATTTTTTTACAGCCTCTTTGGCTGAAGAGCATGTAGAAAAAATGCTTTGAAAAGATTCTGATGATCCCAGGTGGGTTGCATGATTGCCAGAACCCTTTAAAAGCTTTTTTTACAGCCTCTTCAGCTGAAGAGCTTGTAGAAAAAATGCTTTGACAGGGTTCTGACAATCCCAGCTGAGCCGCACGATCATCAGAGACTTTCTTTTTTTTTTTTACTTTTAAAAGCACTTTTTGGCCGAAGAAAAGAATGCAGAAAGAAAAAAAAACCCCCTCTGATGATCACGTGATTCAGCTGGGCATGTGGCGGGGGGGGAGGACGGAAAGGGGGGCAGGGACTTTTGCTACCGGTTCTCTGAACCACCCGCCACCATCGCTACTGGATCAGGCAATCCGGTCCGAACCAGGAGCATTTCACCCCTGCATTGTAGCCTCTAGGTGATGGAACTGGCTTTCCCTATCTCCTTGCCTTTTGCAAAGTATTGAAAAAAACAATTATTTCAATGTACCATTAGACCAAATTATTTAGAGGTATCCACCATTTATTTGTATGGACATCATGATTTTTACTATTCGATGGCGTTTTATCCACGTTTTCTTGTTCATCTCCTAGATTCTTAACTGGTCAGGAGGTTTGCAAATATTGTAAAATAAATAGATATAAAACAGGTCCAACCTAGCTTCCCTTCTGAACCTAGGAAAGTTCATACAGGTGCTGCCACCTACTGAGATGTATTTTACCTCTGTCAGTGTTTCATGTTTTTGGCACCTCAAGTGAAAAGCTATGTCTAAATCTCTCATAAAAGTATTGGATTTCCCCCAAATATCTACAAAGCAAAAATACCTATTGTTTAAATTTTAAAACCAATGCATATTTTAGACACCGGTGTGACTACTTTCTTATGTGGCTGTTCACCCAAAATTAATTTATGGTTTCACTTGATCTCTGGCTTTGGTAACAGAAGACTCAAATGCGGAATTCTTGGGTTTATTTTAAGTCTTAACATCTAGATTACAATAAAAGGTATCCTTGATACTTAAAAAGATGAGGGTGAGCCATTGTGTTTCACCCCAATATATTAAGTGCAATCTGATTGCTATAATGTAGCAAAAACAAATTAAGTTAATATAGTTTATCCAATTTCTCTGTTCACAAATATGATAGAAAATGTCGAGAACATGTTTGTGCATCATTTCCATGTTTTTTCCCACTAAACATTAAGTTTATATTTGTAGAGAATTTTGTTGCTTGCTACCTGGTTATATAGTTTGTAGTCTGAAGTAGTATAATCAGTTCTGTTACTTCAGCCCTGTACCTTTTTAGTACCATCTATTTGCTGTGCTACTTTACCTTTGCTTTATTTTATTTTTTAGTAGCAAGAGAAAGTTATCTATCTGTCCTAAGAATTCATGTGGTGAGAATGATGGAAACATGAACTCAAAACAGTTGTTGTTACAGTTGTTAGACATAAAGTTTCCTACTTCAGCGATACATTCATAATATTTTCCTCCTCACCTCACCCCACCCCAACCACCCTCTGCATTATGCTTCTTGCACACATAACTTTTACAAGCAGAAATTACAAATTTAGAGTTACTAAAAAGGTTAGTAAAACAATCCCCCACACTGCTGCTTTTCATTGTGAAATATCTGCCCCATGGAGTCCATCTCATTCAGGATGTGTTAAAGATCAAGAATTCCTTAGCCATATGAACAATAATGTCAGCTGTACGAATACACTTTTCCAAAACACTTAAAAATCTAGCATACTTTCCTTTTCTTTTCCGGGACAAAAACGAATGTGACATATGGTGACATATCCTCAGAATGTGGCCTTCATTAAAACAACAGCAACATAACATTCGTGGTTCCAAAAATACTTCTGGAATGAAGTATTGGAAATATTCATAGACTTGATGTAGCTGTGGCTTTAAGCACCCCTTCCCACTTTCATTCATTGCGTTTCCAGGAGCTATCTCATATAAATAAGAATGTGATTTGTATTGTATAACTGAAAATCTTCTCAGTGGCTAAAATGCAACATTTCTCATAGGTGTGGATTCATAGGAAAACAACTAGGAGTTGTATTCTCAGGAGATAGGCCTACTCTGGCTTCTGGCAAGAGAGCCATTCCATATCTTACAAATGAGGGCTGCCTTTAGCCAGTTTTTCAGCACCCGTATTGTGGATAGAAATCACCTTATCTGCAGCACTTACAAAGTTGTTGACAATGAAATACAGTGCCAAGAATAAAGTTCTTTGACTTGGAAACCGCTCATCATTTCAGCCATCCAAATCGCAGACTTCAGCATGGCTTCCAGGACTTTGTGATGAGCTGATATATATACAGGTAGTCCTCGATTTATGACTAGTCTCTTAATGATTGCTCAGAATTCCAGTAGATCTACCTGAGGCTTGCATTTACAACCCAGATTCAAAGTCCTGCTGGTTGGTCTCGTGATCACATTTTGGGCACTCTGTAACTGGGGGGCATTTATGACCATCATGAGCTATGACTATGATGGGTAGCCTCCATGATGTTTGTAACTCAAGTACTACTTGAGTACTATAGTGGCCACTCACATCTCTCTCCTCAAGGAACTCAGCATGTGAAAGATGTAGAACATCTTTCTGTATCTTTAACATGTACCCTAATGAGAGAGAGGAAAAATAATTTGAGATCTGAGCAGCAGAGTATTTTCATGACACATCTTATCTAAAGAAGCCCCTTATCATCTGCTTCCAGAAACTGATGGAATCTAAAGGATGGCAGAATACTCTAGGTAAGGCTGGATCCCAAGCAAGACAATTCAGTTGAGACTATATTTCTCCTATGAGATAGTCCAGGGCTGTCAAACTCCCAGCCCACGGGCTGGATGCGTCACACACTGCCACACCCATGCCCGGTTTAGCGAAGGAGAAAAATGTTCCAATACGTCACATGATGCCGCCATGACGACGTGAGTTTGACACCCCTGAGATAATCTGATGAGATGTATTGTTGGTTCAGTTGCTTAATTATTGTCACTATTACTTTCCAGTCAAGAAAAGTTTGGTTTTCAGAAATGATATAGATAATGAAGTTTACCAGGTGACAGCTAGAGCAATAAATTGGATATCTCCTTATATCAGGAGAAAAAAGGCAACTGCATATTTTGTTGTTAATACTGCTCCATCAAATAAGCATTTAGCGGAATTACCTCATCTGGTTGAGAAGCTTTTAGTATCTACTCCTAAAAATGGATTGCTGGACACCATAGATACCTGCTCTGATTCACCTCTACCAACCAATGATAGGCAATTAAAATAGTAGTTTTATTTGTCATATGCTTACCGCTTGGTAGGATAAAAAATAATACAGTATTAATCATTATAAACATGAATAATATAACTCACTTTAATTCAATTTAAGATCACTACTAAAGTACAGTGCCTTGGTAACCTGAATAGTCCATGATATCTACAATAATGATTAACAATTATAAGTAAGAAAAATACATAAAGCAGCTTTTGAAAACCGATAATAATAAATATCTTATACCTTTTTAAGATTAACAACTCCTGGTAGACAGACTGGCCTTTAATGAAAAAAGCCTGTTTTCTACAGCAAGGGTCTCCAACCTTGGCAACTTTAAGACTTGTGGACTTCAACTCCCAGAGTTCCTCAGCCAGTTTTGCTGATTGAGGAACTCTGGGAGTTGAGGTCCGCAAGTCTTAAAGTTGCCAAAGTTGGAGACCCCTGTTCTACAGAGCTGTTATTAGTATAAGTAAGTGCATGTGGGTCATATCAGATGGTCTGGTTTTCTATACTGTCTAAAGAAAAAAAAGGTGTTGCAGTAATGGGGCCTATTAGCTACTCATTAAAAAAGTAAAAAAATGTGCCTTATAAAGTTTGTGGCCTTTGTGCTCCATCCTATAATACTCAGATTATGAGACAAATACATATTGAGTTTGGACTCTTAGTAGAGAAAGGCAAATATTCTTTCATAAGATGTGAGAAACCTGGTGGAGTAACTCCTGTGAATAAAGAATATTAATTGAAGAATTCATTTTGTTCACAAGGAGCAGAAGTAATAGTAGGGGAAAAGAAGGGGTACTCTTCACTAAAACTCTCCACAGCAGCTCAAAAATCCAAAGGAACAAACTTAGTGATGCTGTAGATAGTATCCAAGTTAGTTTCAGTTTTGTATAGCTGCCCATCTTAGAACACTGGGTGGCTCACAATAACAAAAACTAGTAGCGGAGGGAATGCAAACTATTGTTTGTTCAACCATGGAATAAATGTGAATAATATTTTCCAAAAGTAAACTGAAGATCTTTCAAAGAACATGATGTATCACTGATGGGGAACTTTAATTACTTTGCCATCTGTGAGAGATAAACTCTGTTAAATGGGAAATTCCTGACTTGTCTTACTGACAACTTTCTTCTTCAGAGGCTTGGGGAAGGCACAAGAAGCTTAATATTAACCAGTATGGAACAAGTTCTGCTGGTTGGTCTCGTGACCACATTTTGGGCACTCTAACGGGGGGGGGGATTTATGACCATCATAAGCTATGAGCTATGACCATGAAGGGTAGCCTTCATGACATTTGTAACTCAAGTACTACTCACATCTCTCTCCTCAATAAACTCACATGTAACAGATATAGAACATCTTTCCATATCTTTAACATGTACCCTAATAAGAGAGAGGAAAAATAATTTGATATCTGAACAGCAGAGTATTTTCATGACACATCTTATCTAAAGAAGTCCCTTATCATCTGCTTCCATTTACTCTAAATGAGTTTAAAAACTCAAGGGTCAGATGAATTGAGACCTAGGGTTCTCAAGATTGCTCATAAATTGAACTTCAACCATATTAGACGTAGATGGTTCTGATCAGTCAAAAGTTAGATCAAGGAACAGCTACCTACTAAGCAGTATTTTGGATGGAAACAAAAATAAATAAAATAAATATTTCCTATCTCTCCATTTCCTTATGTAATGGCGCTTTATCTTCAGGCCCAACTCTGCTCCTGTCAATGTAATACATGTGATGTCCTGTTTTTATGCAATATATACAATATTATGCAATATATGAAACAATATTAACATCTCCATACAACAAGGGTCTCAAACTGTCATGTGACGTATCCTGACTTTTTTCCGCTTCGTTAAACTGGGGTGGCCAATGCATGATGCATCCTGCCCATGGGCCTAGAGTTTGACAGCCCTGCCATACAACATAGCACTAAGGTCAAAAACACAATCATTCAGGGCTAATCTCTGAGGCTGACCTCAGGAAGCAGAATCACTGCAACACCGTGTCCCCAATTCAAACTCACAAAGGTGGGCCAGGAATATATGGGCAATAGAACTAAAAGTTACGGAGAGATTTAAAAACAAGGATCAATAGAGCCATATCCCCTTTGTTTCTCTTCAACAAGTGGTTGTCTATCAGGGTGAAAAAGACTGGCAGTGCACAAAAATGAGGCTACAACCTAGACTGAGATAATAAGTCTCCTCCAAGAACATGTGCAGCTGATACAGGTTTGACCTCCCAAACTAGGGGTATTTCTATTTGGACAATAGTTGACTATGTGTGGTTTCTTGACCTTTCAACTAAATGTAAGAATTGACTCTGTCTAAATCTAGTGTTTCCTCGAAAATAAGACCCTGTCTTATATTTTTTTGAACTCCAAAATAAGCGTTTGGCCTTATTTTCAGGAAGGTTTTATTATTTTGGGGCACATGGAGCAAGATGGGGTTCATCTTGCCATCTTACCCAATTTTCAGCTTTGTGTTTAAATACTTTTGGGGAGGGCTTATTTTCTGGGGGAGGCTTATTTTAGCACATGCACTCAAAAGCACGCTTGGGTTTATTATCAGGAATGTCTTATTTTGGGGAAAACAGGGTAGTTGTAGACATTCCATAGTTTTATTTAAGGCTGGGAATATCAATGAATGATGTAAAAATATAGTCAATCTTGTCTGAATCTACTCAGCTAATATAAGTTAAGACAGGCTGAGATCAAGACAACATAAAATAAGCTAGGCAGTCACAATCATCTGTCCTATATTCTCAGACCTCACAAATTAGGTAATTGTACTTAAGTAATTGCACCAGATGAGACACTTCGGTGTGATCTTTCTCAAAATGCATGGCTGTTGGCATAAAGACAAGAGGTTCTTATCTTCAAAATGCCTTCTGAAAGAGATTGTAAACCCTTGTCTCTGTTTTGTTTTGTTTTGTTTTGTTGAATGCAGGATAGATTGTAAATAGCCTGCAGTGTCCTATTACCTCATGTCCAATCAGCTTCAAGATGAGCCTTATACTCTTCGAAGAACCTCATACAAGCTCTGAAAAACCTTTAAAAAGGTTTTTGCTTGCTCTTAGGAGTTGACTCACTGCAGTTAATATGACTCTTAAAGTTAATATGACTCTTAAAGCAGCCACAACTATTTTTCAGGCTTACATATAATAATCATAAAAAGACAGGTTGCTTTAATGAATAACAGAAATGCTATGCTTGCACAAGTTCTGAAGCACTTCTTCCCAATAATTTTCAGACTATGAAGAGTGTTATTCTTATTTTTGAGCTGTGGTGGCACAGTGGTTAGAGTGCAATACTGCAAGCTACTTCTGCTGACTGCTGATTGCCAGCAGTTTGGCAGTTCAAGTCCTAAAGGCTCAAGGTTGACTCAGCCTTCCATCCAGGGGTGAAATGCTACCAGTTCACTCCGGTTCAGGCAAACCAGTAGTGATAAAAACCACCGGTTTGGGCAAACCAGTAGTAAAAAAAAAGCTACTGGTTCAGTCAAACTGGTAGTTAGCTACCAGTTCAGTTGAACTAAAAAAAGTTACCGGTTCCTACAAACTGGTATTTCCAACGATCAGTTGTGCCACGTGGTTTAGCTTAGCTAGAAAGCAGGAAATCCTGTTTTAGCGAAGCTAAATCACGCGGCACAGCTGATCCCCCCCTGCTGTTCTACTTACAGTCCCAAGCCTCCTTTTGCTGCATGCTGCATATGCAGGTGCGTGCAGCATGCGCAGGTGCGTGCAGCATGCGCCAAAAGGAGGCTTAGGAAGGTAAGTAGAATAGCAGGGGGGGATCAGCTGTGCCGCGTGATTTAGCTTTGCTAGAAAGCAGGAAATCTTGCTTTCTAGCAAAGCTAAATCGCATGGCACAGCTGATCTCCCCTTGCTGTTCTACTTACCTTCCCAAGGCTCCTTTTGACATATACTGCGCATGCACATATGCACGCAGTGTGTGTTTGATGCACACTGTGCACGCACTCAGTGTGCATTTGGTGCGTTTGCATGTGCATAGAGCACGCTTGGTGCGCAGCACGCATGCACAGCCAGCTAACTGGTACCAAACAGTACAGATTTCACTATTGCTTTCATCTTTCTGAGATCAGTAAAATCAGGACCCAGATTGTTGGGGGCAATATGCTGACTCTGTAAAACCACTTAGAGAGGGCTGTAAAAGCACTGTGAAGCGGTATACAAGTCTAAGTGTTATTGCTATTGCTATTTTTACAGGGGGGGAAATGTTTCCACTGCCAAAACCCTAAATAACTACCTGCATGCAATTTTCTGATTAATATAATTATCTGTGAAACTAAATTCAAAGAGATTTTACACTTTGAGTACTCCGCTATCATTTCCATTCCCTACACCCCCAGGAGTACTTTGAAACTGGTGTAGAATTTTTCTGTGGGATCCTTCATTAACGGGGAATTCTTTTTTCAGGTGATTTATTTAGATACCAATATGATTAGTTTAATTCTTTTAAGAGTAGATGCCCTGCCACCCTTTCCTCTTCTAATAAATGTAGAATTTTGAAACTTTTGATCCAGCTCATCCCATTCATGTTTGAAGCAATTGGCAGAAAACCCCATTTAATTAGTGCAAAGACAGCCTTAAAATAGTATCAATTTTTGGTGTTTAGTTCTTTTATTGGGAGAATATTTAGTAGCATTTATCTGGGAAAAATTGGGGGGTTAAGAATTAAAGGATTTCCTTGTGATTTTTTTTTTCTCCTCCTTGCATTATTTAGTAAATTATTTTTAATTTGATTTTGCTGTAAACTATTTTAACAGAGCAATGAAATATGCTATAAAGTTTTTCAGTTAATTCCCAGTTTAATGACTATAGTTAAAAAGAGAGCTCATGATATTTGCTCCATAAAGCCACTCATTATGTACATACTATATACGTTGTATATTTCCCCATACAATGTACATAGGAGATTCTTCATACAGTTGTATCACCAAATATATAACTAATCTATGAAGATAAGGGCAGAAGTCCACCTTAGTCAGCCGTAAATAATAGAGTTAGGAAAATGCATTGCAAATTAATTATCTCAACTTTAGGCAATTCTTAACCACCTTTCATAAAAGCTATCTGAAGAAAGAAAATGGAAAAGAGGGTATGATGATCTTAAAGAAAGGAAATAGAATTTGTAAGGTTCGTCACTAGCAAATGTCCTTAAAATATTAGCCTTAAAGGAATGCAGTCTCCATCCTTATCTAAAGATTCTTTTGCAGATGTGTTCCATCTTCACAACTTCCCTTGTTAATGTTGCTCTGGCTAATCTTTTTTTTTCCAACAAAGTTTCTCTTCATGCTTAATCTTAATTTTCTTTCCTGGAAGTCCACTGTTTCCTTCTGCTGTTAATTGTCTTGGAATAAAGCATTACATTCAGTTTTGGAAATTTTTCCTATGGACACTGATGCTCATACAAATGGAAAGCTGCAACCAGAGAAACCATGAATTAACCAATCAAATAATAACCATTTGAACCATCTGACTTTCATCTGGCTATGAATGGAAACAATCTTCTACTTAAAGCATTGTCACCACTTTAAAACATGGTGGCTCCAAATATTTCAACACCCTTCTCTCTTTCTCCCTCCCCCCCCCCTTTGTTTCCCTCTTGTTTCTTTTTTTAAAACAAACCTTGCTCCAAACATCTTTGTAGACTGCATACAAATTTGATTTTGTGTATTCCTGGAAAATCCAAATTTATAACACTGCAATGGGGGTTGGAATCTGACCGCTTATTCAGGATATACGATGCCAAAATATAAACGCTTCTGTTTTACCCTATTGTTATCTTTTTTTATGAATGAAAATATTCCTAGTTTGGCATAATTTTCAACTAGGGAAAGAGGTCCAACTTTTTCAGCATATTATCTTTCTCAGCTTCGTGATATTTTGTTTCCAGTGCCTATAACGTACCATCTGTGGTTATATCATGGAATTCCATGGTAACATTATACAGGCTCTTTCCTAATAATTAGAAAAGTGCCCTTTTCACTGCAATTAGAACACGAGTAGCTATTTTCCCTGAGTTTTCTGCTTTGATCCTAAGTCCTTTTTCCTGGAAAATCTGGGCAGGCATCTGAATCCCATCAGTTTACAATATTTGACAAATTTTAGGAAAATCTAAAACAGCCTTTCTCATTTTGTGCCATTTTAATATCTATATATCCAGGTGTTCTTCCAGATGAATATCACTATAGTATACATTAAAGATACGGGAACACGAACAAATATATACTGTCATATTGACAATTTTTCCCTGGCTCTCATCATGTGCTCACAAATGTTTACCTTACAAATTTTTCTTTCCATCCATGAGAGCACCTTAGTGGGGAATTCCAATATAAGATAGATAGAGAGGAGGAAACGAAGATATATTTTGATGACATAAAATAATAAAATAATAATCCCAATAGTAGGAGATCTCGGAAAAAGTCTTATTAGAAAACCTCTTTCTCCTCTCTTCATCGCAAAGCTTTGTCTAATTTTTCCCTGCTTTAAAAAGAGATCAGTGTGCACTAGTGACATTTTAGAAGCATTGATAGTTGGCATTTATATTTGGTAGGAGCAAAATGACACTTGGATCACAGCCTCAATGCCTTGCTACGCCAATATGAAATTATTAAAAAATTGGGAGACAGGAATAAACATCTCTGCACAAAAGGCTGCTCTAAAAGTCTTGAATATCATGCAATGGAGTTGTCATCCATGGTGGAACATCTTGCAATGACATTTAATCCATCTAACCTAAACCAGATCCTATAGCAGGAACACCAGGAGCAGAAAGTAGCATTTGGCCATGGAGATTTGACAGAAGATGTCCTTCAGAGAACAGATTCAAGGCCACTGTAGGGTCATTGCTTTCACCTGATTGGACTTACTGAATTAGATAAGGTATGAACACTGTGTTATCTGATTGTATTTAACAGTAAAAGTGGAGATTTATTATATGTTAATGGCTGCAAGGATTCTATATGCATTTTATTAGAAAAGACCTCAGTCCTGAACAGGTAGCATTTTTTTGCCATTTTAGATAAATAAAATTACCTTGATTATTATTATTATTATTATTAAAAAAAGGGTAATCTACTAGTTGTGAAAGAACTGGCAATACCAAAGAACATGTTTTCTATGGCACTCATATCACACGGGCAGTATAGGGTTTCATATGGGGTTTTTCTGCTTTTCCGTCCCAGGACAGCTACAGATGAAACCAGTAGTAAAATCCTCCCCAGTTTTCCAGCGGTTCACTGCCTGTGCACGCGCAGTGTGTGCCAAACACACACTGTGTACGCATGTGCAGTGCGTGCCAAATGCATGCTGCGCGTGCATGCAAAGTGCACGCCAAACGCAGGATTTGTTGCTTTCTAGTGATTTTAAATCATGTGGCACAACTGATTGCCGGAAATATCGGTTTGGGTGAACCCGTAGCTTTTTTTTTACTTCCGGTTCACTCAAACCAGTAGTTTTTATCACTACCGGTTTGCCCAAACCGGTGCGAACTGATAGCATTTCACCGCTGGATGAAGCTCTCCTGGATGGGGGATCTGTGATATGATAAAAAAAACATGAGGATGATTTCAGCACTAAACTTTGGTTATTTCCAATTATATAAGGAGAGAAAGCAGCATTTTCTGTTTGACTTTCTATGTCTAAGAACTTCTCCCTCGGTATTGATGTATTTTGATCTGACTATGGTTAGAATAGAAAACGTCCATGGTTTTCCATCACTGGAAAACCATGGACGTTCCATTTCTTTAGACTGCTATTTCTCAAGAAGATTTGTAGTTGTCTGCCAGTATGAGATGGGTCAATCCAGTAGGGTTGTGATATAGTTTTCACTAGTAGGTAAATATATTTATCCAGAGATTAGATTCAAGTTTACTGACTCCTGCTTCCCATTGAAGTACTGCATTTGGAACACAGCGGGTTGAACTTTAAGCAAAAAAATTGCTTGGCTAACCCAGTTCAAATTGTTAGAAAAATTGTAAATAGTTAAAAAAAATATATGGTAAAGTAATATTATACGTGTACTTTAAACTAAGAGAGGAACTCTAAAATTCAGTTTTGGATGCGACACAATTCGATAAATAATAATCTGAGAATGGTTTCCACTTAAAATTAAATCTTATTTTTTGCATGCAAAGTTATTCTGTGGGAGGCATAATTTAATTATTCATTCTTCTGAAGAGGGAGTCAGAGATTTACCTGTAACTGCCTATGATCAGTTAATTATAAGCGCCACCTCAATTGAATCAGCCAGCCATCTTCCAGGCTGTTGATAAGAAAAAGAACATAAAAAAAATTGATATGATCTTATAATATCAGAAGCTTCTAATGATGCATTGGAATATGTTATATTTCAGATTGTTTTTTATCCACCAGTATTTCACTACCCGTAGCTGATTCTTCCATTTGTATCATCTGTTTTTTATATTTTTTCATAGATAGTTAATAATATGGAGAGAAGAAAGGAGGAAGAAGATATTTAAGGCCTACAAAGCCTGGAGAGAAGAAAGGAGGAAGAAGATATTTAAGGCCTACAAAGCTATCTACAAAATATATTTTCAGTAGTAGAGCCTAATGAAGTAAGTGAACCTACAACCTGGTTAGGATTGGAAGTCAGGTTCAGTTTGAAAAACCATTTGCATTATTAGAACTATTGGATGCCTTTAATCTAAACCAGGGGTTTCAAATTCAAGGCCCCGGGGCTGGATCTGGCCCACGGGGTGCTTAGACCTGGCCCGCAGGGCCGTCTTGGAAACAGTGAAAGACCGACCCACGGTGCCTCTGCCCATAGCCCTCCAGAGCTCCATTTTTGCTGCCAAGAGGGATGCAGGAGGCAGTCACAGCCAAAAACGGAGCTCGGGAGCCTGTTTTCACTGGCAAAGCACTTGGGCTAGCACAGGCGGCCCCCGACACCAGTGATGTTGAGCTGGCCATGCGTCCCCATCCCACCCCCCCTGAGGACAAACACAACCGTGATGCAGTCCTCAGTGAAATCAAGTTTGGCACCCCTGGTCTAAACAGTATGTCATCATTAAGATTCTTCTTCAAAAAACTCAGAAATCATTATTAAACATAATATTTTAATATTTTTCCTCCTCCACTCTACTCTTTCTTCCTGGGTCCTTTACAGAGAAAAAGAAATTAAGGGATAAATTTCTGTATTTAGAAATTAATGTATCTTTGCAATTCTCTGGCTATGCATTGATCACAATATTGATAGGTGAGCTACATATTGTGTGAAATGTGTATGCCGATTCTTTCTTCCAGAGTACCTGCTGTAAACTAATCTCCCTTGCAGGTTGTATCCTTATCATCAACAACATTCTTGATGTTCCGATTACAGTTGCCACTTCTTTTTTCTTATCAGACTCATTACACAATAATATAGTATTTCATGTTGGGAAAAGCTGTATCTATTGATTGAGAAAGCTGAAAAATACGTTCACCTTGTTTTAGAGCAGAATTAACAAGAAGAATAACATTTCTTTGGAAAAGGGAAAAAAATAATATGAGGTTTTTAGAAATCCAAATATAGGAAACTTCCCAAATTGACAGATTTGCCTATTCGTAAACAAGAGGTTTTTTTTCCATCTTCTTTACTAAATAATATTAAAATATTGACTTAAAACCAAATAAATGAGCAGACAGTTTAACACACTCTAGCTTAATTTGCATTTCCTATACTAAAGCACATGTTGATACGCAATTATCTATTTTCATGTTTCTCTAAGTTTTTGTTGCTGCTTTCTGATTATGAAAAAAAAATAGAATGACTACATTAAAATTGCAAATTAAAAGGCAAGAAGAGAGAAAAGTGGAGAAAAGTATTGAAAATAAAGATATTAGGGAAAAGGCATAAAATATGAATACATTTTTTTGTAGAAATGTTAGAAAACTAAATTTTGAACTCTTTACCTTCAAGATACCAAAAGTATCTGCTGGTCTGTTGAATCAAAGAGAGAGAAAAACCTGAACAGGTGATACTAGAAGAATCTGCCTAAACTCTTTCTGTGTCAATGTCTCATATATTCAAACATAATGTTTCCCTAACTTAGCGATGGTAAACTTTTTAGGCATTGAGTGCCCAAAGTGTGCACACGTGGCCAAACTGCAAGGCGTGGGCGCATGTGCATATGCGCCCTGTGCCCTGCCCAAACTGCAAGGCATGGGCACATGTGTGCATGTGCCCTGCACACGTGTGCCCCCTGTGCATGCATGTCCATGCCATGCGTATGCACAGCAGAGACTCAAAGACCAGCTGGCCGATGGGAGGCGCACACACATGCGTGGCAGAGACCCAAAACAGAGCTGGGGCGACGGTGCACATCCCACCGAGAGGGCTCTGCATGCCACCTCTGGCACACACGCCATAGGTTTGCCACCACTGCCCTAAATTATGCACTTAGTATATAATTTCTGGTTGATAGCTACTCTAACGAGAGAAAAAAAATCCAGAATGGTCTCTGGAAAGTATTAGTGTCACATATTTCACCCAGGTTTTTCTTGATCCTAGAAAACTCTTCATTAAAATTTATGTAACCGTTTAAGTTTTGTTTTCTTTTTTCCCTCTTTTGCATGAGCATGTAATTTAGGTATTTGGTTCAGGTTAACGTTCACAGAATTTCTCGGATATGCGTAAGCTAGTGGAATCTAGGGCTGGAATTAATATGAATCCTATTTTCCACATCTTATTACTAAAATGTCAATAGTCACCAGTTGCGTGTTTTGGAAACTCCAGCTTCAATTACTTCCTCTCAGGGCTCCCATATAAACATTTCTTTCTTCTAGTTGTCTAGAATTCAAGTTGGTTGCGGTTATGGCCTTGGGGCAATATGCTTGTTTATCTGTAGGCATTTGAATCTGCAGAAAACCATAGTAGAAGGGAGGAAAGAATAAGCACGTTTGCCCAGACATTAATTGAAAATACTATTGCTGGGCTCTGAATCAATATCTGTTTCCTGAAATAGTAAGATAGCATTAAGGGGCCTCAGAGAACAGTACTCATGAGGATCTGGTAATATAAGCTATTCGGTATTTCTTGAAACTCTTTATATCAAGAGTCTGAAAGCTAAAGAATTCATCTAAAAAAGATATTGAGGTAGGACATTGAAAAGTCTTCCAGCAAACATCCAGAGCAAGATCATTATTTCATCATGGGTCAGATCATAGGACAAGTTCAGGCAGGCAGATCAAGGAGCTGTTGTGGGGGAGAAAGAGACAACTGTACAAGAGAGACCATGATACCTAGTAAGAGTTTTGGTGGATTAAGTGGAGATGGAACCAATGGAAGTCGCCAATGAATAAGCCGGCTTACAGAATGATAGGAAATCCAGAGTGTAACGTTGAAAGAGGGAGAAAAACGTGGGAATATATCCAATCTGCTCTTCTCCTGTTTTGTGAAACACCCCATAATGAAGGTGTTTCGCAAAACAGGAGAAGAGCAGATTCTCTAAATTTTATTCTCTGTAGGTCCAAGATTTGATCCCCTTACTGCTACTGCACATTTATACTTTCTCAGTAACAAACTCATCACTTTTTCTGTTACAGTTCCCTGTTCCCGCAGCAACGTTTAAGCTAATGTTATCTTTTTTTCTTTTTTCTTTGCTGGCTGATTGTTTGCTTTCTTCCCCAGTTTTTCGGTTCCAAGTATTCCGTGATCTGTGTTTCTCGAGATACAATTTCATTAAAGTAAGCTCAGAGAACATCACTAATGAGATTCTGATTACACAAGTTTCTCGGTGTTTATTACCAATGCCGTTACCTCTTCCAGAAACCCTAAGGTCAAAAAAATAGCAACAAAGGTAAACAGCCAAGATTCTATTTGGGACTATTTCTTTCATTGCAGATTTATTCTGGTAAATGAGCCCAATAAAGACCAGTTTGATTTGATTTCTGGGCAAGTATCACCTCTTGGACTACTGAGGAACAACGTGCCCCATAGAAAGCTCAAGGGTGTTTAATTTACTAAAGTATGCTAAAGTTTAATATGCTGTTCTTTATCAGGTGCAAGTGGAAAGCTTCACTCTTTGGACATGACACAAAATTTCTACCCCATGGATTCTTCTCTGTTATTTGGTCAATGAAACTAGGATCTCGCCATAGTTTTCAATCTAAACAGGATGGCCTTAGCTGTTTTATAGTAGAGCATCCTACTCTCCTTTTTTTTTTAATCCTCTTCATTAGTTTACTATGTAGTGGTGCTGGACCATCTTCCCGTAATTTGCTTGCTCTCTCTTTGCAAAGTTGAAAAAAGAATATAACATTTATTTATCCCACCACAACGAAGCCCAGGTTTTTTTTCCCAACACATCTATTATCATATAGGTCCCTAGTTCACTCACCAGTTAGGTTGGCCAAGGTGGGAGATGCACCATGAGCACAAGCTGCTGCCACTACGACCCCCGAGGTTCACTGAAGTGGAACCAACTTGTGTCCTTCTTAATTTCCTTATTTACGTATGCACCCAATCTCCAAAAGCTACAGTACAACTAGTCTTTCTTCCTTGCAATCTCAATTCTATGGGGTGCTAAGCAACCTTGGCTCCCACAGCTCATTGAGCATTTAGGACAAACTGGCACATCACAATACCTCTGGCAGACATTCAGGTCTGTGCTTCCGCATTAAGTATTTTGGATATTTCCAAAAAGGGAAGAAAAAAAAAACATAATAGGAGAGTTGCATGCTGAACTTCAGCTAAATTCTAAATCGCTGTTGTGGCTTTGCTCAATCCTTTTAACAGGGTTTTTTTTTTTTAATGGATTGTTTTCCTGCCCCCTCCCTCCCCCTAAATTTGGTTCTCATGTTCTGGTCAATTGGGTCTGTTTTAATTTTTGTTTGTATTTTAGAATTACTTTTAAAACCTATGTATGCTTTTTCTTTTTTGGGGGGAGGGAAATAATAAAAGAGGGATTGAGTTTTAATTGACTTTGTAATTGTGTGTTTGGGCAACACTTCAAGCATCAGTTGGAGAAGAGGATGTGACTTGCAAGTGTTTGAAAAGGATATAGAAATGCGGTGCGCTAAAAATATACAGCATGCCAGCCTTTTCGGAGGCAGACAATTAAAATAATCTGTGTGTATTTTCTGTGAGGCTCCCATTCTTCATGTGACTCTCAATGGAGAGTCTCGGCAGTTCCCCTGCTTCTAATTAAAAGCGTCCTTGAGTTCAAAATTTATTTTTCCACCATAAGAGAGAGAGATTGGGACTGGCTCGGGGCTGAGCTGAAGCAGAGGAAATAGACTTGGGGAAGAGAAATTGCCCCTTCTAAAATGTTTGCTTTCGATGACATTGGACAAGAATAAAGGTGTCAATGAAAAACAGGAAGAATCGTCTTCATTTGGGTAATATATATGGCATTCTAATCTTATCATCCCTTTTTCCAGCTGGAAATATTCTTCCAAGGACATCCGTCACAGGGATATCCTCTAGGTATGAGTACAAATAGAGTTGTCGCATGGCAGCACCACAAAGTGTTGTTTTTTTTTCATTTAAGACACAGCTGGGCTGCCCAAGAGGGCTCATTACAAAGAGAGGGAGAAAGGTTCAGAAATGGACTTATTATCTCTATAAGATTCACAAAGAGCCAGCCCCTTCATTAAGCAGAGTGAAGCAACTGCCTCAGACAGCAGAGTTTGATGTTTTGAAAGAGCCTTGGTATGATTATATATATTTTTATTTCCACAGAGATCCCTATAAGCAACCCCACCATAGCGAGACTAGGTCACTTTCTATCCTGGGATTGTTGTGGTTAGTTGCGAAGTTGTGTCCGACCCATCACGACCCCATGGACAACGTTCCTCCAGGCCTTCCTGTCCTCTACCATCCTCTGGAGTCCATTTAAGCTCACGCCAACTGCTTCAGTGACTCCATCCAGCCACCTCGTTCTCTGCCGTCCCCTTCTTCTTTTGCCCTCAATCTTTTCCAGCATTAGGCTCTTCCTTCTCATTAGGTGGCCAAAGTATTTGAGTTTTATCTTCAGGATCTGGCCTTCTAAAGAGCAGAAGGGTTGATCTCCTCCAGGACTGACTTGTTTGTTCACCTTGCAATCCAAGGGACTCGCAGGAGTCTTCTCCAGCACCAGAGTTCAAAGGCCTCAATTCTTTGGCACTCAGCCTTTCTTATGGTACAACTTTCACAGCCATACATTGCAACTGGGAAAACCAAAGCCTTGACTATACACACTTTTGTTGGCAGGGTGTAGTCTCTGCTTTTTAGTATGCTGTCTAGATTTGCCATAGCTTTCCTCCCCAGGAGCAATTAATCCTGGGTTTAATGCTCTAATAAAGGACTATCTTTGGACAACCCAACAAATGAAGCATCATTTTGATGTAGAAAAGAAGAATTCCTGTTTAGAGTGTAATAATCTAATAAAAGATTTTTGTTATTGAGTCACTAATTCGTGTCTGGTTCTTCCCAACCCTGTGGCTCATAGCACGCTAACCTCTTACCCCATCCTCCACTGTCTCCCAGACTTTCTTCAAATTCATTCTGTGGATGACACTATCTAACCATCTCATCCTCTGCCATCCCCTTTTCCTTTTTCCAATAAGTTTTCCAATAAGTCCTCTCTTCTCATTTGGTCGCCAAAATATTTCAGAATTGACTGATTTGATCTCTTTGCATTCCAAGGGATTCTCAAGAATCTCCTTCCAACAACACAATTTGAAAGCATCAATTCTTTGGCACTCAGCCTTGCTAGAGGAGATGTTTTGTAGAACAGTCCCTCATCTCAGATGGCCTTGTGTGTGCTTGTGTGTAAAATTGACCCTGAGCTATTTGCTACTGCCCCAGAGTTTACCAATCCCTGCATAGACATTTGGGCCTCCTCAAACCATCATTGGACACGGTGGCTCAGTGGCTAAGATGCTGAACTTGTCAATCGAAAGGTCGCCAGTTCAGCGGTTTGAATCCCTAGTGCCATGTAACGGGGTGAGTTCCCGTTATTTGTCCCAGCTTCTGCCAACCTAGCAGTTCAAAAGCACATTAAAAATGCAAGTAGAAAAATAGGGACAACCTTTGGTGGGAAGGTAACAGCGTTCTGTGCACCTTTGGCGTTTAGTCATGCCGGCCACATGACCACGGAGATGTCTTCGAACAGCACTGGCCCTTTGGTTTTGAAATGGAGATGAGCACTGGCCCCTAGAGTCGGGAACGACTAGCACATATGTATGAGGGGAACCTTTAAACCAGGAGTCACTAACCTTTTGGACCTCAGGGAAACTAAATTCATAATTTTAAATCCCATGGACCACTAATATGATCTGTTTAATGACCAGCTAGTTGGGCGTGGCTAGGTGGTCATGTAACTGGGTGGGAGTGGCCAATTCAATGTCACTCATGTCAAGGGGCACATCGCCAGCCTCTACTTGTCCCTCCCCTCCCAGTCACTCCTCACCTCCTTGCCCAGGCTCCTTAGGCCCCCAATAGGAAGCAGTTATTGGAGCTAAGCAACCACCATGAGAAAGAGTTGGCAAAACAGCTCAGTTCAAATTGGATCTGACCGAGAAGGAGGCTCAGCAGAAGCACCTCACTGAGGACTAGGAGCATAGATTTTCTAAGCGGAGGGAAGATTTGCAGGAGTGCAAGGCCAGGTACCGGCGCCTGGAGGCTCAGCATGCTGAGATGATTAGCCAGTTCCGGGCCATGATGCAGTCCCACTGGAACAAGGTTCTCCGGCTCTTTGCTACCAGCGGTGCTTCTCTCCAGCCTTCGCTCAAAGTCCCACACCAGGAGGCTGAAGTAGACCCCAAGTCGGAATTTCTACCCACTTCTAACCCATACAAGAAGACCCCAAAGGGGGAGACTCTCTACAGCAACACAAACATTCATTGCACGTTTCTGTCCCAGGGGCGTTAGTTTGAGGACCCCTGCAATATAAAAAATGGAAATAATTTTTCTGCGGACCACCAGTTGGTGACCACTGCTTTAAACCATCATTAGAAACTGGGCTGTGGTGTCCCAGATGTCACGCCATCGACCACAATATGCAAAGATTATTTTTTTTTAAATGATGCTCTAGATTTTAAAAGTCACACCGCAAGGTTAAGAACGAAGAAAAATGTGATTTTTCTGAATAAGGGATTTATGCAGGCTTTCTTTCAAAGCAAAATCATTCTCTGTGTTATCTGGCTGCATCCAAAGCAGCCTAGAAACTTGCAAGCACCTTCCATCTTGGCAGAGTGAGAAACAAAAAAAATAATAACTTTAGCGTGATGCCTCAAGGGAAAAAGATCTCGCTTTTAATAGCAATTGCCTGTAGGCAAATGAAAGAAGGGAATCTCTGGGCTAAATAATCAGAGGGAAAAAAATGGCAGGAGGTCAAGGTCTCAGACACAGCAATTTTGTCTGGGGGCTGAGGGGAAGGGCTGGCTGAAAGAAAGCCGATTTAGCAAACAAAGCTGTAATTGTAGTCATATAAAGTACATATTCCTATTACATAGTCCATTCATGCTAAATAACTGCTATATTTACTGAACAATTCGTTTTAAATAGGTCAATGATACCTTTCCAGATTGCTTTTCCATGATCATGAACCACATTAAGTGGCAAGTGTGGGTTTGCGGTTCTGCTTTAAAGTGTTATGAATTGCATCCTATTTTCCTGGTGAGCGAGACAAAAGCGTGCCTGTTACCTGACTGGCCTTCTTCCTCTTGTGCACCCTCTAGCTGGGTCATCTTTTTCATACCAGTTCCTGAAATATCTTGGCAGAAATGTAAAGCAGTCCAATCAGTATTCTAATTATTTACAGCCTTCTATCCTTTCAGTGTTGTTCCCCTGACTTCTCTTCCTGGATGTCTTGCTACTGTTCACCCAAAGGTTGCACAATGAGCCCAGTGTTTTGCTTTAGTACTTTTAACACTGTGCACGCAACACATTCTCCCAAGACCCAGAACTAAGTTTTTTTGGTTTTTTTACAGCCAGGGATGAAGGATACATTTTAAAGAGCGGCTTTCAGAGTGAGGGAAGCCTCAACAACTTGCCTTGAACTGAGGTTACCTATCTGAGTCTCCATCAAATGCTGCTTTAAGGTTTCTAAACGTATTCACCAATAGGAGTTGATGCATATATTACTTTGTTTTCTTTTCATTCTTTCAGCTGAACTTTAAGAGGAAACCCTTTCACTAAACTGTATTACAGGTATTCCTCAACTTAACAACTATTTGTTTAGTGACCCCTTGAAGTTACAACGCAGTGGTGAAATCCAAATTTTTTTTGCTAGCGGTTCTGTGGGCGTAGCTTGGTAGGCATGGCAGGGGAAGGATACTGCAAAATCCCCATTCCCTCCCCACTCCTGGAAGGATATTACAAAATCTCCATTTCTATCCCACTCTGGGCCAGCCAGAGGTGGTATTTGCCAGTTCTCTGAACTACTCAAAACTTCCACTACCGGTTCTGCAAACCGCTCAAAATTTCTCCTACCGGTTCTCCAGAACCTTTCAGAATGTGCTGGATTTCACCCTTGTTACAACGGCACTGGAAAACATGACCTATAACCAGTTTTCACTCTTACGCCCATTGCAACATTCCCAAGGTCATGCAATCAGAATTTGGACGTTTGGCAACTGACATGTACTCATGACAGTTGCATTATCCTGGGGTAATGTGATCACTATTTGTAGCCTTTCCAGCCGGCTTCTGACAAGCAAAGTCAATTGGGGGACTGGGTTATCAGATACACTTCATGACCACATTATTCACTAAACTTCAGTGATTCGTGTAACAACTGTGGCCAAAAAAAGTTTGTAAAATGGGGCAAAATCCACTTGACAGCTGCCTTGCTTAGCAACAGAAATTTTGATCTCAACTGTTGCTGTAAGTTGAGGACTAGTAATATGTTTCCTTATTCAGAAAAATACCACGAGTCCTTTCTATGGGCTATATCTTTTGATTCTGCTATGTGAAGTGGTGAATAAAGCCAGTCAAACATTGGTGGACTTCCTCTTGAGCAAACAGGCATAGGGTTGCCATGTTAATAACAGGACTATCGCTTTAGCAAATTAAACTTAATTAAATAATAATATTGGGTGGCTTAAAGGTTCAGTTATAAAATAAACTTTTTTTCAAGTTTAGTTTAATACAAAAGGTTTTTTAAAAAAAACACTATATCTTCCTTCTGTGCTGATACAACAAACACAAACCTGGATAGAAATGACCTGGGGCAAACTCAGCAAGATGGTGCTTATGTATTAATAGAGCTATAGACTACCAAGTGGCACACAACAATAAATGTCAAAGTAATGAAACATAATGCAATTTGTTCTATCACCTTCTCACCAACACTCTGAGAAGTATTTATTACCATAAGAACTGAGAGGAGGAGAAAAGTACAGAAAGAAATATACAGGAGAAATCAAAGGCATCAGAGAATAAAATTTCTACTCCGTCAGGTCTTTGACATCTGGCTGCCTGAAGCACATGGGCAAGTCAATCTGACCCACCAGTCAGATTCAGGTACCTAACCTTATCACCCGTGTTTCCTTGAAAGTAAGTTCTAAGTAAATGACCTTGCAACATTTTAGTCATCTCACTGCTGGGGATCGGGGAGAAGTGTACACAAATGAAGTGGAACGAAATTTACAAGAAAGTACAAGGAGGTTTTATAGCATTTTGTAGACTCATTGCAAGAAATACTGTCATGATCTCAGGTCATTTCACCTGATTAATTTATGAAAGTGTATGCTGCAATACATTCCTCAAACTTAAAATACCAAAATACTTCACTGACTTGAGATAGTAATCCTTCTATGGCATGGAGAAAACAGAATTTTAGGCAATTTTGGCCATTGTCAAGGAAGGAGGGAGGGAAATTTCTTTTCAATACCATTTTGACAAGCCAGGTTATTTATATTCTACAACATACAAAATAGTCTCATGTGATAACTAAAACACAAATTTCATTCAAAGTTCTAACTTTTAATCTCCAATGGCAAAATAATCCTTGTACATTAATTCACATATTAGAATCCCAAGTTTGGAATATATACAATTATATCATAGTCTGAAATGCCATTAAATGTTTTTCATGAAACACCGTGAAGTTGAAACTGTATCCAAATTCTGAACCCATTGTCATTCCTCATTTGCAAACACATAAGCCAAATGCTTTCAAGATTTCATCTTGAAATATCGCATTCTGTTCTCTATTTGTTCATGTATGGTGTGCTCATATTTTCCATGGAGAGTGATGTCAGTCGTGTTATGTCTACAGTCAATATGATGTACACTTACAAGTAATATACTGAACTTTTGTGGGTAACCCTTTTTTTAAAAAAGCAAGATAGATTTCAAACATTGCCCCCTCCCTTCCTCCCTCCCTCCCTCCCTCCCTTCCTTCCTCTTATCCATCCATCCATCCATCCATCCATCCATTTCTTCCTTCCAGAGAAAATAATAATTCTTAACGCTCTTACCTATACTGCAAGATAATGTTTTAACATTATCTCTACATAATAATCATCTACAATAGGGACAAAGAAGCTATATTTACTATGACATCTATTAGAGGTACTCAGGATTGCTGAGCTACAACATTGCTTGCTTGACTGATTGATTGGTTTTCTCCAGGAGAACTACAATATTCCTCAATATTAAGGGGCCTCTGTAGCTCAGACTGGTAAGACAGTCTGTTATTAACAGCAGTTGCTTGCAATTACTGCAGGTTCAAGCCCCACCAGGCCCAAGGTTGACTCAGCCTTCCATCCTTTATAAGGTAGGTAAAATGAGGACCCAGATTGTTGGGGGCAATAAGTTGACTTTGTATATAATATACAAATGGATGAAGACTATTGCTTGACATAGTGTAAGCCGCCATGGGTCTTTGGAGTAAGGGCAGGATATAAATGCAAATAAAAAAAAAAAGTATCGCTTCACATCTTCATCATGAATAAACTTGTTTTGACACCATAACAAGTTCGGTGTAAAAGTTGGCTTTTAAGTGGGGAACAGTAGGTTTAATTCTCTACTAAGTTACACAGTTCTTCTACTGACCTTCCAGAATCTCTTAGTCTAAATTCTTAGTCTAAATATCACAAACAACAGGTGGGGAAATTGGTATATACAGTACTCAGTTCTCTGCAAGAAGGACAATATATACAGCAGATGCAAACAATATTCTGTGCGTGTTATATAGTCATTGGTTTTATAGCAAGCAAATAGGTTAATAGGCTACCAAGTCAGCTGTTCCACCCCTCATTAATTCCGGTTTGAAACAGCTTTGCTTTATATTGTTTTCAGGTCAGTCAGAGATTCATTTTATTCCCCAAAGGCAAACATAATGAAACGAGTGGGTAGATCTTATCATAAAGGCATTAAATGGGATATCCAAATGAAACAGTAGAAATAACAAGAAGGGCAATAAAATCAGCCTAAAGGAGCCTTGGAATCTGTTTATTGCCATTGAGTAACTCTTGAAAAATGTTTTGAGAAACAAAACTTTCTTAGCCTTATAAGATACAACTGACCCTTGAGAAATTAATGTATTACAGTCTAATGTGTAATAATCTCTACACGGTTTATTACAGGGGTTTTTTTAAAAAAAAATTGCTGGAAGATATCCCACTGAACTAAATGCAGTTTCATCCAGTTAGAACATTTCAGAATAAAGTTTAACTCTCCACTGAATAAACAGGAATATGTACTGAATGTGTTGAGGGAGGGAGAGAGAGAAAGAAAGAGAAATAAGCAATATCAACCTGTTCAGTTTCAACAACTTTTTTGTTTGCTTATTATTTATTTATTGTTTATTTACTTATCAGTTTTGATGAACTTCAAATCCCATAATTAAAAGGGGGTTGCTAGAATGTCTTTGTTGTACATATGGACATATGTTAGTACATATGGAGAATGGAATAGGATTATTTATTTTTGTTTGTTTGTGTATGACAATGGACGAGGGTGTTTCATAACAACCCACCAACTCTGCCTTCATCCTTCCTTTTCTTCTATCAGGTATGCAATAACATTTAAGGAAGATGGCCAGTAGCTTGATTTAAAACAAAGAATTCCAGAGTTTGGTCTCATTCATATTCTGACATTGTTTTGGTATTCCAATGAAAGGTTACCAGAAACGTAGTTGACTCGGAGAGAGTGAGCCAAAAATAAATGATTTTCTGATATCTCCCTATGTGGGGAAATTTCCCATCTAGATAGTCAAAAAGTAAAAAAAAAAAAGTAAAAAAAATTGATCAGGCACGACTGTCTCTTCTTATCAATTTCTACACCAGAGGAGAAAAGGAACGCTTTGAAAAGATCAAATCACTAATTTAGGAATTAAATAAATTGTTGTTATTGACCCTTTTTGTATCTAACATTTAGGTTAACAATACTTCAAAGCGATGGTGGAATTCAATTTTTTTTACTACCGGTTCTGTGGGTGTCGCTTGGTGGGCATGGCAGGGGAAGGATACTGCAAAATCCCCATTCCCACCCTACTCTGGGGCCAGCCAGAGATGGTATTTGCCGGTTCTCTACTCAAAATTTCTGCTACTGGTTCTCGAGAACCTGTCAGAATCTGCTGAATAGCACCCCTGCTTTAGAGATAGGAGAATTGGTATGTGGGTTATATGGTATTTTGGAGTGCCAAATGGATTTACCTGAATGGAACATCACTGGAAGACTTTAAACACGAAGGATGGCAGGAACTCCAAGTGGTTTACTCACATGGAAGGATGAAGCACAATATTACAAGGGTTTGTGGCACTTGCATCTCTTAGCATAACAGGGTAACTGTCATGTTTACTGTAGTTTGACTCAGCACAGGAAGCACAGATAACATAAAACAATTTGGAAGGAAGCCAGAAATGCTATAAGAAGGGATAAACAAGCTGGGAGTAGTGACGTCATGCCATATCCTGAGGAAAGGAGAAACAAGGAATCTTCACTCCCAGGCAAATGGTAAATGGATGAAGTTATCTTGCAACACATTGTTAGCAAACATTCCTGAACAACTCTGCCATCTCTCTCCTTCATTGCAGGCCAATCCGAGAGCTTGGAGTACAAATGTCAACAAGTGAAATCCAACCATACCATGATATTGCTGCTAATCTGGACCCAATTACAGTCACTGAATTTCTCCATGCTTTTCAAAACAGAAACTTGTTCTCTTTGTTCTTACCCACCTAACACCACTCTGAGGACATTGTTCTCCACACATGCCCTGAACTGTTTATGAAGACTTCAGTAACCTCAAAGTCCACTTCCCATTCAAGAACAAAAGAAAGAAACACAAAACACGCTGGACCATTGTCTACCTCAGTTTTTGTTTTGTTTTGGGGTTTGTTTTTTTGCTTAATAATGGGCAGGGATGAAGCATTATTGCATGGAGAACTTCTTGTCTTCCAAGAAGGCAATACGTTCTTTGAGGACACATAAACTGTGATAAATACAATAGCCTCGTTTTAAAGCATGGCTTTATAGACCAGTGATATTTCTGATCAGAAATGCACAGATGCATTCAGCTTTCTGATTGACATACCATCTTATGTTCCTTAAACTATGCTGTTGCTGAAGGAGAGCATTTTTCTATGATACTTGAGTATTAATCAGTGTTGTGACTATCTAAATACTTCATGGTAGCAGCAAATGTTTTCTAGGAAGCAGGAGGGGAGGGGAAGGGAGGAAAGGAGAGGAACTGTTTCATAGTTCATCCTGATTTGTCCGTAACAATGCCATAAACAGATTCCTGGTAAACTTTCCTGTGTTGCATGGCCTCCAGATGTTGCCTTTATCACAATCTCATCCATAACTGAGGCAGCTCAATGTCATATTTAGCTGCTTCAGTTTTAAGGTACTGTGTTTTCTCCTATCCTGATACAATTTTGCTTTGGATACGATCTTGCAAACTTCATCAATGATGGCATGGTCTCCTTATGAAGATAGGTTTAATACTTTTTTTGGAAGAAGGGTAGACCTGGTTTTAAAACATCCTGTGTGCACAGGGTTCATTTAAACCAGGGGTAGTCAACCTTTTTATACCTACCACCCACTTTTGTATCTCTGTTAGTAGTAAAATTTTCTAACCGCCCACCAGTTCCACAGTAATGTGCCATGTATCGTCGTCTGTGAATGCCTCTCGTGCATCATGGATTAGGTTTTGGGGGGGGGGGCACCGGCTATCACTCTGATTGTCTGTTACAGCTGGGTGGTGTGGGGGGAGATGCGTGAGCTATTCTGGGACGAGGCTCTTTTGTTTACGGTCACACTATAGCGCCATTTAGTTTCACTTACGTAATGTGAACTAAACTTATGCGCGGGTGATACAAATAGTATATTTTCAGAAATTTAAATTGTCACAGGGAATTTTATGAAAACCTAATGAAAATGTTTTTAAATAATGCTATGAAATTTTTTTAAAAAGTCAATTAAATTAAAAAAAAGGCAAGTGCTTCAGTATCGGACAAAACTCCTACCGCTCACCATGAAAGCTGGAATGCCCACTAGTGGGCGGTAGGGACAGGTTGACTACCACTGATTTAAACAAAGAAAGAGGTATGTCCTGCTTCTAACTTTCTTGGGTGTATTGTAGATTTTCCGCTATTCTGCCAAGAAGGGTTTCACATGGCTATAAAGTTTACTTGTTTTTATTATTTTGATGGAAGAAGGATGCCACTTTATCTACTTCTTTGAAGCTCCATGGCTCCATGGCTGGAAGACCTGGACTTTCTACCGGCATTGTTGCCCTCTTGCAGCACTTGTCAATATGAATAGTGATTGATTAGTTGTTCCCTCCTGTACCATCTTAGGCCCTTCCTCTTTGCTACCTACCTGTCAGCTGGGTTACTTTTAATTCTATTTGGTGGGTTTAATGCTCTTTCAGAAGAGCGCTCTGCCTTTCTCAGAAACAGCCCAACTCACAGGTGCCATGTGCACAGTGCTCACACCTTCTTGGCTACAAGCACCCACTTACTCTAGCCCTAATTGGCTTGAAACATATTAAAGAAAGTGATTGATAGTTAATTTACCACTGGCTGGCAATGTTTTGTGGGAGGAGAAATAAAGGCAAGGAAATTCATCAATTGCTTTCCTTAAATTGACTCTCATTAAAGTGGACATAACCAATCATTGGCCAGAGGCAAAATAATGCTCAGCATCAGTAGAAAACATTTTATATCAACATCCAAAATTGTGGACCTGATTTAGCTGATTCTGCTTGTAATTATTACTCTCGTTACAGTAGAATGCCTAAATTCCCAAAACTATCCCCCATCCCTATCTCACAAGCTTGCAGCGAGCCTGATTTCTAGTAAACTGTAGAAACTGGCCCTCAAATCACATCAAAATCTGTTACCTAAGCAGGGACATGTTTGTTATTCATAATGGATTTAGTGACCTAATTTTAAACCATCCTCAGAACCAATCATTGATGATAAATAATTTCAGGAGACATTTTATTTAGTATTCAATAATGTTTGACATCATTATTGAAACTGCATTACTCCAGATAGAGAAGTTGTTTAAAATGACAAGTCATTACCATGGTGATGATATTTTTTGCAGTAGTTTAAAATATTTTGGAATGAATGTTCCACTGGTAAATCTGCAATCCATAAGTTGCTTAAAAAGTTTGATTAGACAGACAGACAGACAGACAGATAAACTGCATTCAGCGTTTATGAATATGCTATTATGGATAAAAATAGAAAGAACAATTGCCCATATCATCTCACAGAACAAAGAAGGAATTGTGTACCTTGCCATATTAAGATTCCTAAACTCTAAAACAAATAGACTGGATTTGTTTTCACCCATCTTACTGTACTTTGCAACTTATCAGGAAATATTGAATGGACAATTAGGTCACTAGTTTTCTGAAGAACTAGACAAATTTATTTTTTTTAAAAAGCAGAAATATAACCTTGGCTTGCACTGCAGAGGAAAACAGCAGAATGAGATTGTAGGGTTGCCCAAAAATAAAAAGAACTGAAGTTATTTACCTGTTCTTCCCTACATATTTGCACGTACATCGCATAAATTATGAGATGACTGAACATATTATTCTTTTAACTGCTGAAAGGAACTGTTGAGTTTTTGAAATAAAGATATAATCAGGAAACTACTTTAGACTAGTTTAGTTTCTATAGATTCTGTAATGGATTTTTTTAAAACCAAAATTCAATATAGGGCAAATTATGTATATAGGGCAACAGCTACATGTAGTTACTTCAGACTAAAATGCCTAATGCACAGAACTGGCGACTGATAATTGTCCCTCCTCCCAAGTCTTTGTCTTATCCATTATGTTAATTCATGACATATTGCCAGGCCATTAAGCATATTGAAGTACATGCTAAAGCTTTCATGAGCTGACAGATTTAAAGCTGCAGGCAGCATTGTGGGGTACTGCAGAAATATGTTCTCTCTAATTTTCCATTTCTGCAGCCTAAATGTCTGCACAGTCAAATAAAGCATAATTAAACCTCAAAATAACCAGCCCCAATACATACATACATACATACATACATACATACATACATACATACATACATACATACATATATATTTGTTTTCTGAGGTTTTCGCGGATGTTTATATGTAGGTCTTTGGTTAATGCTCCCAGAAGCACGAAGCTGAAGCCTGAAGATGACAAATGAGACTTCGTCGATACATCGCCAAGACACTTCCAATTTTACGCGGGAGAAAACCCGAATAACCAAAGACCCACATATATATATATGTATGTACGTACATACATACATACACATACATACATATATATACATATATATATATACATATATATATACATACATACATATATATATATTGCATCACAGAACAATGGGAATCCTTAAACTGAACTGGGTACAAACAGATCTGGCTAGAAATAAGTTAAGTACAAGGAATTTTGGATAGTTAAAGTTTAGTGCAAATCAAAAGACTTAGACTGGAAAAAGCTCTACATTCAGAGAACAGAATGTTAAGTCAGGACAGGACTTTTTTTATAAAAAAAATTTTTTTCCATTCATACTGTCAGGTTGCTCTGCTGGAAGGCAGATCCAACATAGAACTAAGGACAAATTTCCTCACTGTGAGAATAATTGATCAATGGAATAATTTGCCTCCTAGAGTTGTGGGTATTCTGCCATTGGAAGTTTTCAAAAATAAACTGGACAACTATATGAGTGGGATGTTATAAGGTCTCTTGCCTTGAGCAGGAGGTTGACCTAGAAAACCTTCCAGTCCTATGATTCTATGTTATATGTTCTATGAAGTACAGGTTACCATATTCTGGAAGGCAGGAATGGATGCAATATCTGCATGAGTTTTTCTGCTCTTCTATGAAAGCAGTGATTTCCAGATGATGTTCACCCCAACTTGGGCAGAATTTTTTAAAGATATTTAAAAATATCTTTATTTTTAAGATATTTAAAAATATGGACACAGCCAATATCAGCCTGCAGTAGGAATTGCTCAAAGTTAGTGTGAATATGCCTTAAAGACCTTCTTTTCAAATGATAAAATTGCAGCCAAATGGAAGGTTTTGTTTGCTAAGGTTCGGGTTAACATCAATGCAACCGAAGTAACTACACATAATATTATAATATTGGAAGCAGCAGCCATTTCAGTTATAGGAAGAAAAAGCATGATCTCTGACAAATGAAGCTGAATGTAGCAAGATGATATTGTTTCTTTCATAGGAGAGAGCTTGTCTGTTTTTCCTATATTTTGCAATAAAACACATTAGGTCTTCCTAGTTTTAAATAGAAAAAGCAAATGCCCAGTGCCTGGAAATACTCCCAAATAATTCATGCTAAAATTACTATTCCATACTAGAAGTTGAATATGCTTCACATGCTGTCCTCATTTATACCTAAGTTTAAATTCATGATGAAGAATAATACTAATTCTATATTGAGAGTATCCTTTCTTTCCAAATGACACCAAAACCTGCACTTAATGTACAAGACTGAGGCCACCCAGTGACCGATCTATGTCTCCTTAAAGCTCTATGAACTCTTAAAACTATTAACTGTTGAAGAAGAGTTATTTTCTGATGTCTTTACCCATTTTTCTCGCACCTGCAAAAATTTGACCATAAAGTCTGTTTTCGATTTAATTTTCCCTCACTTGGTTCTAGAGGTTGGAAAAGAACAATTTCAGAATAGGCAAATGTCTTTTTTCTTCTGAGCGATGGTCAATGATAGAAAAGGACTTCACGAAAACTGGAACATCCATGGAATAATGGCAAAGAAGGCCATGTTCTGGATCTTTCCACTGTCAGCTTTCACAGGAAGACCAAATAGGAAACACGACCAGATGAGCTGATTCTATTTTAAGGAAACTTTAACGGGAATCTTACAGGTCTGAAAGTACAATTCTTCCACTGTCTGTTTTACAGTCTGAGAAGTCAGGGAGGGTCTCTCCTGAGTCTCTTTCTTCATTCATTATACCATGGGTCACCAACCTTTCGGACCTCAGGGACCACTAAATTCATAATTTTAAATCCCGCGGACCACTAATATGATCTGCTTAATTACTGGCTGGATGGGCATAGCTAGGTTGGTATGTGACTGGGTGGGCGTGGCCAACTTGATATCACATCGAGGGGTGCCTCACCAGCTTTTACTCGCTTCTCCCCTCTCAGCCACTCCTCGCCTCCCTGCCTGGGCTCCTTAGGCCCCCTACAGGAAGCAGTTGTTGGAGCTAAGCAGCCACCATGGGAAAGAGTTGGTAAAACAGCTGGCTCAGTTCAGATTTGGCAGAGAAGAAGGCTCAGCAGAAGCACCTCACTGAGGACTATGAGCATAGGCTTTCCAAGCAGAGAGAAAACCTGCGGGAGTGCAAGGCCAGGTGCTGGTGCCTGGAGGCTCAGTGAGCTGAGATGGTCAGGCCATTGAGCCATGATGCAATCCCACTGGAAAAAGGCCCTCCAGTTCTTTGCCACTAGCAGCACTTCCCTCCAGCCTTCACCCAAAGCCCAGCACCAGGAGACCGAAGTAGACCTCAAGTTGAAATTTCTGTCCCCCTCCAATCTATACAAAAAGACCCCGAAGGGGGAGACTCTCTGTAGCAACACAAATGTTCATTGCACGTATCCCACCCAGGGGCTGTAGTTTGAGGACCCCTGATATAGCGCAATATAAAAAATGCAAATAATTTTTCTGTGGACCACCAGTTGGTGACCACTGCATTATACAGTTGTGGTCCATGCCCTCTCTTCTGTGACTAGACAGCCTCTCTTCACCATATTTCTCAAGTCTTTTTCACATACCATTATAACCTCACAGAGAAAGTATGCTAGGCAAAATCTTTTCAACAAAAGACAAGTTTTCAATGAGGATATTTGAAAATCAGAATGATCTCTGGATACTTTCCTGGAATTTTAAATTTAGTTGCCTTTTTTTAAAAAACCTCAATCCTGTAAACAATTTCCTGGAATCAAAGCCCATGAATGTGATGAGAACTAATTGCAGAATTATCAGAGATACAATATCCAGGCTGCCAAAATCCAGGCAATCCCCAGATGGCATCAAAGAGATAAGAAATGCTAAATTTTTGTCAACTTCTGGTTTACCCATTTTTTTCAATCCACATGTCTCTTATTTGTTATACCACAATTCTACAATGGTCTTACACTCATTCAAGTGATGACATGATTGCAATTTTAATGAATTACTTGTAGTCTCTCCCTATTAATTGGAAAACAGGTTCTTAAAAATCTTATTAATATTTATAATAAAATAATTGCAGATAGCAACTGCTAAATATTATGTACATTGGAAAAACTATTGGTGGAATTATCAACTAGATATATAAATCCCAGGTAAATTATCAATAATTTATTTTTTGAATCTTACAAATAATTTTCAACTTATGACTGTTCATTTAACAATAGTCCAAAGTTGCAATAGGCTCAAAAAAAAAAAGTAACCTATGGCCCATCCTTGAAGTTTACAACCACTGCACCACTTTTGCACTCGCATGATGACAATTCAGGTGTTTGACAACTGGCTCACATTTATAATGGTTGATGTGTCTTGTGGCCATATGATTATGATTTGCAATTTCCCAGCTGGCTTGTGACAAGCAAAGTCAATTGGCGAAACTGGACTCACTTAATCATCTCATGATTCACTTAATGGCTGTGGTAAAAATGATTGTAAAATTGGGTCCTGTCGTGTGATGACTCGCTAAATGACCAGCAACTGAAATTCTGGCTCCAATTGTGGTAATAAATCAAGGACTATCCTGTACTTCAGATCTTGAATTACAAGTTTTATAAAAGTAGGAGATTAAGGGGAAATGTTCATTTTCAGGAAAGGTTATGTTTCTAACATCTTCAGACTTTCCCATCTCTTTCTTCTTCCCTCCAGAGAAACCATAATAAGATGTTTGCATAGCTCTTCATAAACTTTACCATAAAACTACCCAGATGAACATGTTGTTTGTATAATTGCCAGTAAAACAGATTCACAAGAAATGTGAAAGTAAGTAATCTAGATTCAATAAATTCTGAAGTGACAGGTAATAGGCAAAAGGGCAGGTAAGCAGTTGAGCAATAGAAGAAAAAAATATCCCTTCAAGTTAAGAGTAGAGGATCAGGCTGAAGAAGACATGGACCTCTGAAAATTCCCTCTTCCTCAGCAGGTTTATGAAATCATGGGTTGACGGTGCTCAGTTAGATACCCTCCGCTCTGCTTGATGAAGAGTTTACCAGCTGACAAACCAGCTTGGAAGGCTTTATCCTAATATGGTTTCTAAATCACATAGCAAACAAAAATAACTAGGTTGCAAAAGTCATGTACAAATATTCCCTATGTTTGTTCTTTTGGACTTTACAGTTGTGCTTGGTCACATGACCATTTTATGAGTTGCAGCATCTGTTGGTCCAGAACTCTGATTTTGACTGTACAGGTAGTCCTCAATTTACAACCATTTGTTTAGTTATCGTCTGAAGTTATAACAGTACTGGAAAAAAATGTGACTTACGATTGGATTTTATACTTACAACTGTTGCAGCTTCCCCGTGGTTATCAAAAATTTGGACGGCTCTTATCTATGACAGTTTCAGTGTCCTGAGATCATGTCATCACCTTTTGCAAAAATTCTGAGAAGCAAAGTCAACAGGGAAGCCAGGTTTCCTTAACAACTGTGTTACTAACTTAAGAACTGCTGTGATTCACTTAACAATTATGGCAAGAAAGGTAAAATGGGGTAAAATTCACTTAACAACTGTCTTGCTTAGCAGCAGAATTTTTGGGCTCAGTTGTTAAGTCGAGGATGATTCACTTAATAAGTGTGGCCAAAAAAATATCGTAAAGTGAGGCAACTATCTTGCTTAATAACAGCAATTTTGGACTCGGTTGTGGTCTAAGTTAAGAACTACTTGTAATGGTTTAATAAAATTTAACAATGCGACCCAGGCTTAAACTATACTGCTCAAAGAACTCAATGGATATATGTCATTGTTAGCAAATAATACAGAGTTTGCAGAACTATTCTTGCATTATAAATTTAAGGTCTTCTTTTTCATTTTGACTGTGACATGTTTCTGTTATAGTCCAAGTCTCCCCAAGTGTCCCCAAAATTGCATTTAAATTATATGCATTTTCTCCAAGTAATACTAGAAATATACAATCAAATTGCATTTTTTGAATCAAGAATTGGTCAAACAAAAACCTTCCCTATTGAAAACTAATATATCAGTGGAACGTGGCTTTTGATATGGAGGGATATTGACATCCTCAGACAATTTTTACAAATGTTCTCAAAAGGTCATCGCTGGTGAAGTATGTCTTTTATTGAAAAAATGGGAATGTGGACCTTATTAAATTTAATCCCTCCTATAAATGCAGTTGCATTACATAATAAAACAATGCAAAGAAAAGGACTGAATTGTTCTTCAAAATCAGCTTGGCATAGAACCATCTGTATCTTCTTCTGGAGTTATAATACAGATTCAGTTTATTTCAGCAATAAACTGGATTACTCTGGACCCAACAAAGAGTTTGGGGGATATTGGTTTGTTTTTTTTAAAGCACTGACAATGCTTTTAAGAATAGGCGCTATCCTTTCAGCACCACAACAGCACATTACAGATTAAGATAAACAGAATGCAGACTCGTGCATAATAATATAGATCTAAGGGTCTATGTAGAACTTGGTAAAACAGGTTTTTCACCTTTTGAAAAGAATATTGTGCAAAATGCTGCATAGTGAGTCTCAAAAACTCGGGGAATGTTAGTTTTTAAATAAACTTCTGCAGAAGTACCTTAATAAACAGCAGCATCAGCAATAATAATAAGGCTATATTCATATGCATGACATGGAAAAAAAACTGCCTTTCTACAGGATTTTGTACATGCATGTAGAGCATCAAAGCACCAAACTCTGTCATTTTTTCCCCTGCATGATTCAATATTCAAACTGGCTTTACCAATTGGTCAGAAGTTGACCAGTAAGACTGAAAAGCTTTGAGCTCCTTCAAATTAAATTCAATCGCCACTTTTGTGAGGATTTTTTTTTTTTTTGTCAGCCATACAGAAGTTTTTTCTCATTGCCCTGTTTCAAGATACGTTTGTTTGTTTTTTTGCTAGTCTAGCTAGCCTTTGTATATATCCTGGTGGTGTGCAATCTGAGAACTAGACTGTTTTTGACATCAAGCAAGGTCAGCAAAGTACTGTGGGATAGCTGAGCAATGAAGCTACAAAGTACAATAAATGGAAATGGAGAACACATTCTCTAATTCCCTTACTACAGTCCATATTTGTGTCACATAAAAAAATCAAAACTACTATTTACTGAATATATTTCCCTGTAAGGGATAGTCTAGTATATTACAACTCGCATGAGTCAGACAGAGCAAAAATCTCTTGGTCATTTCAAGGAATATATTAAATATCAAATTGATGCCTCACCTCACCCAACTCCATCCCCATCAATTGGTGATTCCTCAACCAAATTTGGCTTTCATCTCTGGAGAACCATCATCACATACCAGTATTTCCAAGCCAAGCACCAAGAGATGACATGGGACAATTTGATCCAGTCATAGGAAGAGAAAACTGAGATGAATTAACAGTTAAATCCTAAACTACCATAAAAGGGACTGACCAAAGTGGAGGAAAGTGAAAATACCAGCAATGTTGACATGGTAACAATGTCTTCTCTATCGTGCCCAAGGATTGCAAATTATAACCTTAGACGCATGTATACAGAATTACAAAGAAGACAAAGCAAAAGAAAGGGAAGAGGAGCAAAAAGAAATATTTTCCCATGGCCACTAAAAAAAAACCAACATTATATCAGGCAAGCTTCTCTGAAAGGGAATCCCGAAGATAAGGATTCTGCCTCATTCCCAGGGTTTATTGGAAAGACCAGGCAAGGCCACTGAAGCAATCAGTATTTGGGCCAGTTTACATAGATGCAGAATTCTTTAAGGATTCCATTTGTAAGTTGTTTATGCATTAAAGCCAGATTCAGAGAAGAGCAGCAACTATTCTAATTGCTTCAAACTCAGCAAGCTTTTCACTGATTCTGAACTAGGTGAAGTTTCCAGTATTCAAAAGCACTCCCACGTGCACTGTTCAACATCCAAACAAGTTTTATCTATCGATGGAGAGGTTCTAATGGTGTATCTGCCACAGGTAATAAAAGATGCCTTAGCCTGTCAAGGTGGCTAATGTCTCCGCAGATCATGCTCCAGGCAATCTGTTACATCTCAAACTATAAATAGCTTCTGTAGCTTTCAGATACAGTCTATATTCTACTACTATTAATTATTCTCACTACTATGTTACCTTCAGGCCCAGAATCTGTCCAAATATAGGCCTTTTGGATTTCTTACATGATCAAATAAAATGCAGCTGATAAAAACAGTGGGAGTAGCTGAGATGTTATTGGCCAATATGAAGCATCACCAGTTCAAAAGTACATGCTCTGCTAGTATGACTTGGTCTTCAGCTATACTTTTTAGGGAGATACACACAGAACAGGACAATGCAGTACTAACCGACACAGGGCAGTTAGATACTGTAGATCTAATCTGTCTTTCATTTCCCTCTTCTATTTTTGACAGATGCACTTGGAACATGTTTGACAAGTTTTTCTGAAAAGTATTTTAGAGGATGTGTGGAAAGATGGGCAATTATTATCAAAGAATGAATGAATGAGAATAATGTGCAGCGCCATATATGATGTCAGGAAGGAATTTTCTATCAGTGGTTATATATATCCCATGTTTACTTGTTTGAATGGCCTGGGGTGACTTCCCATTTTGCATGTATGTGTGTGCGAGGGATATACTTTTCATGGTGCACAATTTTTTTTATAGGAAAAGGGTTGCTATAATTATAGGACAGCTTTTTATCAGCTGAACAAAACAATCTTTTTTGTCCAGATTATAAAATGCTCCATGAAATCCTGAATATCACAACCAAGTTTACTTTTGCTGAATTAACATGGCTGTGTGCATTCCAAGCAGGCTTGTTTAAAGCACTGAACACTTCTGAACTGCATTAGAGGACTAAATTTTGGCATATTGTATTATATCATTGGCATATTGTATTATATCATTTTTCAGACTGAAGATTTTGCCAGGTTATGGTCTTCCACATAAGGGAATATCCAAAGGGCAGTCACCTCAACTTATAGTCATCTTATTAAGATAGTTTCAAAAAGTAATACATGACTACTACTAAATTTAAAATGAAATACACCTTCAGTGTTTCAGAGTTATGTACTCTGTTTCTGAAATAAAGCATTTGTGTTCATTTTCTCAGTGTTGCTAAATGTGAGGAAGACGTTTTGTGCCTGGCCTTATATGGCTTAATAACTGATGAGATCATCTTACAAGCCATTTGTTAGATAAGGCTGCACCTGCTTGTCAAATCACCAGCATTCAAACAGCTAAATATACCCAGGCAAAGAGGCTAATGGGGAGTCCCATTTCTGGGGGGTCTTGATTAGCTCATTGCTCACACCAGTCTCTCCCAATCTTGGCAACCTTCTGATTCTAATTCTGGAAGATCTAGTTTGACACATTGCAAAGCTTTCCAAGTTAAGGTCTCACTAAGGCATCCCTAACAGATGGGATTCTTTTTTTCAAAGTCTCATTTTTGTGGATAGTATGATTGAGGGGATTTTAACAAGCAGGAGGATATGTTTGAAAGGTTTGCAAAAACATCTAATGGATATCAAATGCAGATTATTTTAAAAGTCACCATATTCGTCTGTTCCAATGTAAATCTGCATTTGCTTACAGAGTTGAGGGTTCAAATAAATGAATGAGGGGTGGGGTTAATTTTCCAAAGCTTGAAGCTGTGTTTTGCAATAATCCATTTAGTAAAATCCATTTACAAATATAGTTACTATTCACTGTCTGGGACAAAAAGTTTTTTGAAAGGAATAATTAGAAAAGAGACAAAGAGACACTACCTTGTTTTCCTATTATTTGACAAAATTGGTTTTTTTTGGGGGGGGAGGGCAGAATGCATTGAAGTGAGGACTTGAGTGATTCTTGCTTCTTTCGGGGAAAAAAAATAATAAAACAAAACCCCAAAGTCGATTCTCTCCCTGGTGTTGTGAAATCAGTAGATTCAATTCTAGTGTAGCTGAAGCATCTGGCTAACCAGTGGTGGGGAGAGTGTTTTGTGCTAGAATAGCTCTCTCCAATCTGGCGCCATCCAGATGTCTTGGACTCGGCGCTCAGAATTCCCAGCCACTTTGGCTGCTGTGGCTGAGAATCTGGACAAAGTAATCCAATGCAGCTGCAGGGCAAAAGGTTGAGGAAGGCTAGGCTAGACACAACCTTGGCCTCCTCCAGCAAGTCGGCGCTCAGAACTCCAATGCGGCTGCTACTATGCTTGCCTTAAAAGCAGCTAGGCCCTGCACAGAGCATAAGAGCAATGTGAGCTCAGTTTGCATCCCCATATAGAAACTGCAATCTGACAGAGGCCTCCTCTATCCATGCGGCTGGGTGAAGTCCTACGATCTTGAGGCAATTAAGTGGTTGGCACCATTCCAAGTTGATGAGGTATATGTACCAGGTACCTCTCTTATTGCTGTTCCACAGACTGAACTTCCTGTGCTAGTTTTTTTTTTTTTTTTACTACAAAGTTTGGGGTTCTTTTGACTGGGAACTGTGCTAAACTAAACCCGTAGTCATTTCACCTGTAGTCCACCTTTTTAGCCACAAGATGCTTCCCCAACTGAAAATGGTAAATTTTAATAGCTATACAAGCGATCACATTTTTCATCTGGAGGAGCGCACAACCAGGAGCAACCCAGTGGTGCTGTCCGGTTCTATAGAACCAGTAGTAAAACCGGTGGGAGGCACTGCCCACCTGCCACATCATCATCATGGGTCATCTGCGCATGCACAGAAGAGCACGTGCTCCCGCTGCAAACCGGTAGTAAAGGTAAGTAGAACCCAACCCTGAGCATGACCCATTCAAGATAGATGCTGCGAAGTGAACTAAGCCAAGATTTTCTGGGCTTTTTTTTTTCTCTTGAAGTATTTTGGGGTTTCCTAGGTGATTTAACTATATACAGATAGTCCTCGACTTACAACCATTTATTTAGTCATTGTTCAAAGTTGTTCGAACGGCACTGAAAAAAAGCGACTTATGACTGTTTTTCACACTTACGGTGGTTGCAGCATCCCCATGGTCATGTGATCAAAATTCAGAAGCTTGGCAACTGGCATGCATTTTTGCCTGTTGCAGTGTCCCAGGGTCATGTGATCCCCTTTTGCAAATTTCTGACAAGCAAAATCAACGAGGAAGCCAGATCTGCTTAACAACTGTGCTACTATCTTGACAACTGCAGTGATTCCCTTAACAACTGTGGCAAGAAAGGTCATAAAGGTCATAGGGGCCGTGGTAGCTCAGGCTGGTAAGAAGCCTGTTATTAGAACACAGCAGCCTGCAATTACTGCAGGTTCAAGCCTGGCCCAAGGTTGACTCAGCCTTCCATCCTTTATAAGGTAGGTAAAATGAGGACCCAGATTGTTGGGGGGGCAATAAGTTGACTTTGTAAATATACAAATAGAATGAGACTATTGCCTTATACACTGTAAGCCGCCCTGAGTCTTCAGAGAAGGGCGGGATATAAATGTAAATAAAAATTTTTTAAAAATAAAATAAAATGGGGCAAAACTCAATTGTTTTGCGTAGCAATGGAAATGTTGGGTTCAGTTGTGGTCATAAGTCGAGGATTACTTGTATATGAAACTTACCTTAGGACCTATGTAAGAAATTCTTTTTTTTCTTTTCTTTTTTAAGTATCAGGATTCAGTGCTATTATTTCTAACCAAAAATGATTGGATGGGATATGAGGTCACAAAGAGGGTAGGGGTGAAGTGCTCCCGGTTCGGACCGGATCGCCCGGTCCAGCGATGGTGGCAGGTGGTTCGGAGAACCAGTAGCAAAAATCGCTGGCCCTCCTCCCTGCCCCAGCTGAGCCACGTGATCATCAGAATTTTTTTTTTTACTTTTAAAAGCATTTTTTCTTCTGCCTAAAAGATGCTTTTAAAAGTAAAAAAAAAAAGCCTTTGTTGATCGCGTGGCTCAGCTGGGATTGTCAGAACCCATTAAAAGCTTTTTTCTAACAACCTCTTCGGCCAAAGAGGTTGCAAAAAAAAGCTTTTAAACGGCTCCTCTGGCGATTCCAGCTGAGTTGCCTAATTGCCAGAACCTTTAAAAAGCATGTTTTCTACAAGCTCTTCGGCCGAAGAGGTTGTTAAAACAATCCTTTTAAAAGCTTCTGACGATCAGGCAACTTCAGCTGGGATCATCATAGGAACCTTTTAAAAGCTTTTTTTTTTCCTCTGGCGATCCCAGCTGAGTTGCCTGATCATCACAGGCTTTTAAAATCATTTTTTTACAACCTCTTACAACAGCCCCCAACCATGCCCACGCAATCACCCGGTCCCCACTTGCCTACTTGCTGCTTCGTTCGGGTTCGCAAAGCCTTGCTTCAGCTGCTGCAATCAATTGCATCAGCTAGCAACTGAATCTGCCTGCCTGTAATCCATCTCATCAGTGAGCAACTCAATCTGCCTGCCTCCAATTGGGTAAGTAACTGGGGGGGAGCTTTAAAAAATAGTTAATTGGGTTTTTTTAAGGAGTTTTTTTTAAAAAGAGCAATATAAAGTTAAGGAAGCTTTAAATTTAGCTGCTTTTACCTAAAAATATAAATAAAATAAAATAATAAAATAAAATATTTGTGCTGCTTTCTGAGATTTGGTGTGTTTTTGTAGTGTTTCACTCTAACCACACAAACACACAAAATCTCACAAAGCTTTATGTGGCATTTTGTGTGTTTGTGTGTGAGTGAGTCAGTTGTGTTGTGTTTTGTGTGTGTAAAGTGTGAAAGTTGGTTTTTGAGCTTTTTGTGGCTGTGTGAGGTTCCTGCTTGTTGCAGGGGCCATTTTGGGTGAAATACAGCTGCTTTTACATTGTGTGTGAGTCAGTTGTATTGTGTGTGTGTAAAGTGTGAAAGTTGGTTTTTGGTACCTCTTATTGTTTTGTGTACTTTGTTTATTATTTTTATTATTTATTGTTATTGGTCATGCCCACCCGGTCACCTGACCATCAAGCCACACCCACCAATTAAGCCATGCCTACAGAACTGATAGGGAAAATTTTTAGATTTCACCCCTGGTTTGAGGGTTTCAGGATATTGACTCCTGATTTAACTGTTGCCTTATTCTGCTACATGTATAAACCAGGTCACTGATAGGAAAAAGGACAATATTAAAATTTAAAGGAAGAATTAGTGTAGCAAGATCGATCACTTAATGGGTGACCCCTTACCAATACATTCTACATCCCTGCTCATACTTTCTTTCAGTTTCAATGGTGTTGATAATACTTCATCACCTCATGACCGACCATAAGGGACCATAAGTAAAGTTAAGTATTTACTCTGTGCCTTTTTTTTAAATTCATCACTGTCTAATTTTTGTCTAAGTAAGGGATGACTACTCTGAGGTCACTCCATTCTGCTTTTTTTCTTAGGCACACATGCATGGAGCATAGCCTTCCTCTACTCTTCTGGGTTGGCTGGATGCGGTTGGCTGAGTTCTAAGCTTTGCCTATTCCTAAAATGTATTTCCTTTAAGTGAACCTCCCTTCTGTTTCTGTTATAAAACCTGTTTTACTCAGCCTTGCTTAGATTGAATTCCTGCTCTCAGAAATGCTCATAAGTACGCACCAAATGCTTCTGCCTCAGGCACGAAGAAACCTGTGACCAGAAATCTGAGTAGAGAAGGGGAAAAAAAAAAACTTAAAGAGGTGGGGAAAAACACTGAAAACACTGAAAATAATCCCTTCTCCATCATGCTTTGCTTCAGACTTGCTCCCCAAAGAAATTGACACCTGGATCTGCCCTATTTTGCAAAAATCATGTCTATCACCTGTCTCTGAGTTTTATTGGATCTTTTTAATTACCATGGAAATGAGCCATAGCCTACAAAGTCTGCTCTTGCCTCCCCCAATAGTATTTAGGAGAGGACAAGCAAGAGTGAACAATGACGAAGTCTTGCCCTTATTTGAAGAAGCAAATGGGCTTTTCAAACGTCCCATAAATGAGTTTAAGTGGGAAAATCTGACTCTTATTATACTTCGTCTCATTCTGACATGCACAGCAATTTAAGAATAAAAGCCATTTCGAAACAGAAAGCTGCTTAGAAATCCGTCTAGGAAGCTTGTCTAGCAATCCTTCCGTCTTAAGTCACTTAGGAGACTTAATATTCCTAATTCGTTTGTTTTCAAATGGTCTCCTGAAAAAGCCTTCCTTGGAAATTTCTCAGAAATTTCAATCAGAAGGACCAGCAAGGGCAAGGAAATGTCCATTGACCATGACCAGCTGCATCCCATCTGTCAGGGTGGAAAAGGTGGGGGCAGATGTTATTCTGATGCACAAAAGCAGAGTGCTGCATGATGCACAAGGGATTACATCATCATCTACTGCAAATGATGATGTAATCGGCAGCATGCCATGCCTAGCTCCTCCTCCACTGAAGATGACCAGTTCAGCAATGTGCAACATGAGGAACATGGTCTGTGGGTTCTGGCAATGAGGAAGCCCAACAAAGTAGGCTATAAGAACTGAGCATACACAGTGGAAAAAAACCCCAAGATGATTAAATAATATTCAGATGCTTTGAGGCAGACTTGTTGGAATTCCTAGATAAGCAACTGTAACTACAGAAAGACTTCTATGGCAGGTAGGAAATCAAAAAAGTTAAGACAGGGTAGAATGTCTATGGTCATCCAAGTCATCCAAGTCATGGTTGCCTCAAAGGTGCTTTTCAAAAGGCAACTGCACTTTCTTTGTTTTTATTTGAAGATGTTTTGCTTCTCATCCAAGAAACTTCTTCAGCTTGATCCTTCTTTGGCTCAAGATAGGAAGATTCTGCCAACCTTTGTCTGAAAATTTTCAGACACTGCTTTGTTATTGCTCTAATGAACTTTGCCTGGGGAAGGGTCATCATTCTGAACATGTTATGAAGGAGATCCCTGAAAATATATTTTAATGCAATAATGAGAAACCTGTGGGCTTTTTAGTTGTTGCTGAACTATGACTCCCAGCAGGCCCAACCAGCATGAAAAACTGCTGAAAGCTTTAGATCAGCCTTCACTTGAAGACTACTAGGTCTATACTTAAGAAGTGAAAAATGTTGTTCTCAATCATTGTTTGCCATTTGTTCTTGCAAAGTCACCCTATGACTAAGTCATATAACTGAATAGAATCTGTGGGTTGGCCTCTCTAAATGAAAGTAGAACTAGACAACCAGAACAACTAGACACAAGAACAGTTTTTTCCCGAAGGCCATCACTCTGCTAAACAAATAATTCCCTCAACACTGTCAAACTATTTACTAAATCTGCACTACTATTAATCTTCTCATCGTTCCCATCACCCATCTCCTTCCACTTATGACTGTATGACTGTAACTTTGCTGCTGGTAATCCTTATGATTTGTATTGATATATTGACCATCATTTGTGTTGTAAATGTTGTACCTTGATGAAGGTATCTTTTCTTTTATGTACACTGAGAGCATATGCACCAAGACAAATTCCTTGTGTGTCCAATCACACTTGGCCAATAAAAAATTCTATTCTATTCTATTCTATTCTATTCTATTCTTATATAATTCAAAGAATTACTCAAATAAAAATACTACTACAGAAAGCATGTAGTAATATTATGTCAGAGCAAAGATACAACGCAACAGCACTATACACAAGGACACCATTCACATAATAGATGAAGAATCCTCTGGCAATCATTATCTACTCTAATTCCATATTAATTCTATTGTTTTTCTAACCATTATTGCTACCAGTGGAGTTTTCCTTTTGAGTTCTTAATCATCACTGACCTTTACCCTTACCTCTTTGTGAATACCTATCTTCTGGGACCATTTCTCCTCAGATAGCAATCCTCCAAATAAGCATAACTCTGGGGAGACTATTTCTCTTGAGTCTTTCCTGCAGGGACTGTATTTATTGTTCAACCCACAGCAAACCCCCCCCCCCAAAATGAGAGAGTTCACTAGCAATGGAACATTTTCGTCCTCAGAAAAATACCTATAGAGGAACACATATGGAAAATGTTAGGGTGCCATTGAGCTCCCTCCCTCCCTCTCCTCTCAAAACCCCTGTTTTAGCATCAAATCAAATTCAATATGATTGCTTCTCTTTCATTAGATTAGATTTCCTGTGCACTCCTGATTATGAATCTTTTACAACCCATGTGGATTTCATATTCCAATAGTTCTCAAATGAGGTAGTCTGGGAATATTGATTTCTAGAGGGGAAAAACATATTCTTTATAATCAATCTTGGGTTTTTCAGGGCTACTCTCTTTCTTCCCCACATACTTGGAACCTATAACTGCTTTTGTACATGGAGCCCAATTGGCTAAAAACACAGAGGCTAAGAAAGCTAAATAATTTACAACTTCAGGTTTTACTGTCAGGCAGCTGTGATTTCTCCCTCTGTATTTCTTTTTGGCTAAGCCATTTATCTTCATCTTACTCCTGGGATAATGTTAACACTGTATTGATCCCCTAGTTGTGTCTGTTTTTGACACAGAATATCAGCAGGGGGGGGGGGGAAGCCACTGGTCTTCCATCCAATTTATAAATGTAATAGTCTCAACAATATGGAATATAGAGCTACTTACTGTGTTTTCCTCACTCCTTCATGCCAGCAATCACGAAAGTGACCATAAAGAAAGCGGAGACTCAGTTAAGAATAAACCAATTCGAAAGCCACAACACTCATGAATCCCAGTTAAACATTTACCCCAATTTGGAGCAGCATTCTTGTTCCAGGAATCTGCTTAGGTCGTTGCTGGCATCTCAAGAATCAGGTGACAAGCAGTCCATTCGCTTGCTGCTATGCCCACCCCGTCAAAGGTGTGCTCAAACTTGCACAGAAGTCACGGGAGACATTCAGGCTAGGATTGCAACAACAGCAAGAAGGAGGAAGATTTTTTAAAAATCCATTCCGAATACAAATATTTGCAGACAAGGCTGGTTTGGTATTACCTATTGAATGGTTGCTAAGAAACAAAGACATTTATTTAGAGGGGGGGGAAAAACCCCAAACCCTATCTTTTTTTTTTTTTTTTTTTGGTCAGTCTTCTGTTCCTTTATTTACCCTAAGTTTGAGTGGAAATTTCCAGAGCAATAAGGGGCTATTAAAGAGAATTGTGCCTTATTTTATTTATTTATTTATTCGAATTTTTATACCGCCCTATCTCCTGAAGGACTCAGGGCGGTGTACAGCCAAATAAAAACATAAGAATAATACAAGTAAAAACAACAATTAAAAAACTTATTAATTAGGCCGAAATTAAAATATCACTAAAATAGTATAAAACCCCATTAAAACTAAATTTAAAACTAAAAACCCTAGGCTAGCCCTGCGCAAATAAATAGATGTGTCTTAAGCTCGCGGCAGAAGGTTCGGAGGTCGGGAAGTTGGCGCAGCCCTGGGGGAAGCTCGTTCCAGAGGGTGGGAGCCCCCACAGAGAAAGCCCTTCCTCTGGGTGTCGCCAGTCGGCACTGCCTGGCGGACGGCACCCTAAGGAGTCCCTCTCTGTGAGAGCGTACGGGTCGGTGGGAGGCAATCGGTGGCAGTAGGCGGTCCCGTAAATAAGCAAATGCCTTGAATGGGACAGCCTACACATCAGGGGAAATGGTTAGTAATAAGAGGGGTTTCTAAGCATCACACAATGTCTTTCAATCATCTGTTAGTTTTGAAATGTTAGGTATAATGTATACTCCAGCTACAGGTAGTCCTCGACTTGCAACAGTTCATTTAGTGACCGTTCAAACTTACATTGGCGTTGAAAGAAAGATCACTTACAACTGCTTTTCACACTTACGACCATTGCAGCATCCCCATAGTCAGGAGATCAAAATTCAGACGCTTGGAACTGTTCTGTATTTATGACGGTTGCACTGCCCAGGCTCACCTTTTCTGACCTTCTAACAAGCAAAACAAGGGAAGCCAGGTTTCGCTTAACAACCGTGTCACTAACTGAACAGCTGCAATCATTCACTTAACAACTGTGGCCAAGAAAGGTCATAATATCTCCAAATTTTAATTGTGGCCAATTTAAATAAGTTTTTTATTAGTATTTTAATTGTATTTATAATGTATTGTGCATTTTTTACTTGGCTGTGAACCGCCCTGAGTCCTTCGGGAGAAGGGCGGTATACAAATTTAAATAATAAATAAATAAATAAATAAATAAAATGAGTCAAAAATCACTTAACAATTGTCTTGCTTAGCAATGGAAATTTCCGGCTCAATTGTGGTCATAAATTGAAGTCTACCTGTAATACTGAAATGTTCATTATAATGCATACTCCAGCTATTTCTCTACATAAATGCAATTTAAGTAGAATGCAGAACTCTTTCAAACACACCAGCTAAAACTCTTCCATGCCAGCAAGGGTGTGTGTGTGTGTGTGCAAGCAATACCACCTTTCACTTAATTTTCCATCAGCAGCCGATGAAGACATCACTAGATTTCATAAGAAGGACCAGTGTGAAATTAGATGAGGTTGCAAATAGGTTTGCTCGGCCTTTGTCCTTCCTGTTTTATAGAAATTGTCAGAAGAAGACTGAACATGCATGAAAGTTATGAACAACAAAGTATTATTCCTTTACAAATGAAAGTTGTGATGACGAAAGAAATTATCATTGGCCATTGAGTTCATTTGTCCATTCAGTGTCTCCAAAGATCTTGTGGAATCTGGGATGTCCATGGGATTTGGTCAAAAAAACAAAAAAACAAGGTATCAGCTGAGATGGAACAATCAAGGTGACGCATAAAAATGAATGTACATTGTTTCCCCAAAAATAAGACCCTGTCTTGTATATATTTTTTTGAACCTTCACTTATTGCCATGCACTCAAAAGCCTGATTGGGCTTATTATCAGGGGATGTTTTATTTTGGGGAAAACAGGGTATCATTATACTTAACCATCTTGATTTTTTTTTTTTACCAAACCCTGCAGATACCCCACCACTACTGACTCTGAGTGGCATTCTCCAAATGTGAGCTATGGAAGAGAGGAAGGGGCAATGGTCTGCATCCTCTCTGCCCATCTCCCTCCCAAAAAAAGCCTGAGCTGAACCATTTAGAAATGCTTTTTTTTTTTTTTTTGGGGTGGCAGATGAACTCTAATCCTTTCCATTTTAGTCAACAAAATGAATAGAGGCAGGGAACATTTTCCATTCTTTGAATTCTTGCTTATTATTTTGTCTAGGTTGGCCCTTAATTACTATCAGGTTACTTTTCAAGCTGAGAGATTTCCATCCTGTCTACACCTTTTGTTTTCTCTAGGGCGCTTCTTGGGTTGTTTTTTTGAACATCTTTGCCACTGATGAAAACTCTGCAGAGTTTAGGAAATTTGCTTTTGTGCAGGTCGAAACTTGAGAGCATTTGAATCCCTCTGGGTAACAGAACTGGAGGCCATGCTAGCGAAAAACCTATTCCTGTTTGTCCCTTAACAAAGACATATTATATTCTAGTCAAAGTCTGCACCCATCAGCTGTTTTTCTCTCTATCGCAGCCGCTGTTTTGCCACTTAATCTGAAGCTTTGGGTTAACTTTCCAACATATGGAAGTTTATTCCCACCTCTCTGACATTCCCCACCCCCATTATATTTCCTGGTTTATATATATTTAGACCAGACAGGGCTCAATGCGAGTGCATGTCTGTTTAATATTTGGGAGTCTTGAGGAATGCACTGGCCGTCATTGCTGGCCCTGTTGGAATGTGTGGCTGTGTCTCATGTGGGCAGCCTGAGTCAATACTTTCAACATTAAAACAAGTCATAATTCAAATATGCATGCTCTATAAAGGTTTTAATTACCATAAGGTGCCGGGTGCCTCTCCCTGGCAACATTGCGCCTGTAAGAAAGACGAGGCTGCACCACTACAAAGGCAACGGCAGCAACGACGCACGCAAGATATAAAAAGAAGAGACAATTGTAATGGAGCAAGGAAAAATGGGTGGGAAAATATCTCACAGATGAACATCTTCGTTTTGCAAGCCGGGGCTTCCTGTATGCGCATACAACACGCTGCTTGGAAATTAAAACAGTTGCTTGGGGTCTAGCTGCCAATCTGAGTTGCTATATCTTCACTTGAAGATTCCCCCCCGGCCCCCGCCGGACTCTTCTGGCTCTATTGTCTTTCCTGCTATGGTTAGGAATGAGTCAGGTCTCTGTCCTCCCTTTGAAAGCCTTCTTCCAGAGCAAGCTGCTTAAGTTTAGGAAACAGATCAGAAGGAAGGGTGAAGTTCCTTGGTCCTGTGAGTGGTCATATCCTCAGATGAGAGAGTTCCTTAATGAGCTTTCCTTGAAATTTTTGTCCCTTGAGTAACGGCTATATGGATCCGCTTTGAAAATAAAGAGATATTGCCCTAAAAACAAAGGATCTTAATACTTCCCTCCCGTGCCATTTTCCCAGAGCACATCTGTCCCTCAAGTTCTCTTTATCTGCTTTGTGATGAACAGACCCATCCTGGTCAGACTGAAATTTCAGTGAATACATAAGGGAGGTTATAGTTCTAAGCAGTGGTGGGATTCAAATAATTTAACAACCAGTTCTCTGCCCTAATGACTGGCTGGGTGGGTGTGGCCATGGTGGGCATGCCCAGGGAGTGTGACAGGCAGCACTCATCCTCTGCACACACCCCGGGAGCAAAAACAGACCGGGGGGGGGATGCGCTGTTCCACCCCCGTCCCCTGTTTTGGGCCTATTAGGCCTCCCTGCACTTACCTGGGAGCCAAAATGGGGCATGTGGGGATTCCTGGAAGGGGCGGGGCCAGCCAGCAATTTAACTACCAGTTTGCCTGAACCGGCCTGAACCAGCTGAATCCCACCACTGGTTCTGGGTCTGCTATGACTGTTCAGGGTTTTTTTTTTTCCCCTGTTCTTGTTCATTCAGGCTGATCCCAACTCCTGGGGATCTCCATTGGGGTTTTTTACAGAGCTTTTGATCTGCAGAGCATAACACTGTTCACAAAAGCTTTCGACGTGTTTTCTGAAAAGTGCAATGGCATCACCTGGATGTATTTATGCATTTACTTCTGTACCAATCTATCACATTTTTATCTTGAAATAGAGTCCATGAAAGTCTGAAAACTATTTTTATTTAGATTAGATACAGTACCAAAATGTTGTAATTGTGCTTCTGCATCTATTATATGCATGTGAATTGGTGGGGGGGAGGTATTTCTATTTGAGGCATTTTCATAAACCCCCCCTCCTCTTTGGTCTTAAACATTGTTTATCTGACTCATTGTCTTGCCAATAGATCTTCCCTCTCCCATTAATCTTCACTCTCTGCTCTATACATCGCACATTAATCTTAAGAGGATATCAGCTATAAAAATATTTTAAGATATCCTAAAAGCAGTTATCAGCCAGTGTTGCTTTTACTGTCCATAAAACCGAGTTAAGGTCTCAATATTTCAATATTTCTGAAGACTGTCAATAGCATCATTCGTTCAGTTGCCTCTGATTGCAATTATAACTTCAGTTTCAACCAGCAAGCAAACCTTTAGAGGTGGGGGAGAACATTGTTAATATTGTTCCCTGTTTTATAAAAAAAAAAAAAAACAACCATCGTATCAGTTAGACTACCTCTCCCTTTTTTGTAGAAAGCAGAAGGTGGGCTCAGAATAAAATGAAATGGAATGTAGTTATTATTATTTATTATTATTTATTTATTTGATTTTTATACCGCCCTTCTCCCGAAGGACTCAGGGCGGTGTACAGGCAAAAATAAAAACAGACAATGCAATATACAATTTAAAATGCAAATTAAAAACTTATTATAATTGGCCTAAAACTTTAAAATATATAAAAAACTAAAACCCCATTTAAAAATTAGTAGTAGAAAATTTAAAATCAATAAAATTTAAGCCAGCCCCGCGCGAATGAAAAGATATGTCTTCAGTTCGCGGCGAAAGGTCCGAAGGTCAGGTATTTGGCGTAAACCCGGGGGAAGCTCGTTCCAGAGTGTGGGAGCCCCCACAGAGAAGGACCTTCCCCTGGGGGCCGCCAGCCGACATTGCTTGGCGGACGGCACCCTGAGAAGTCCCTCTCTGTGAGAGCGTACGGGTCGGTGGGAGGCATGTGGTAACAGCAGGCGGTCCCGTAAGTACCCAGGCCCTAAGCCATGGAGCGCTTTAAAAGTCGTAACCAAAACCTTAAAGTGCACCCGAAAGGCTACAGGTAGCCAGTGCAGTCTGCGCAGGAGCGGTGTTACATGGGAGCTACGCGAAGCTCCCTCTATCACCCGCGCAGCTGCATTCTGGACTAACTGAAGCTTCAGAGTGCACCTCAAGGGGAGCCCCATGTAGAGAGCATTACAATAATCCAAGCGAGAGGTAACGAGCGCATGAGTGACTATGCACAAGGCATCCCGATCAAGGAAGGGGCGGAACCAGGCAAACCTGGTGGAAGGCCCCCCTGGAGACGGCCGTCAAATGATCTTCAAACGACAGCCGTTCATCCAGGAGGACACCTAAGTTGCGCACCCTATCCTTTGGGGCAATAACTCGCCTCCAACAGTCAGCTGCGGCTGCAGCTGACTGAATCGGGATGCCGGCATCCACAGCCACTCCGTCTTGGAGGGATTAAGCTTGAGCCTGTTTCTCCCCATCCAGACCCGTATGGCTTCCAAACACCGGGACAGCACTTCAACAACTTCATTGGGGTGGCCCGGGGTGGAAAAGTACAGCTGGGTGTCATCAGCGTACAGCTGGTATCTCACCCCGAAGCCACTGATGATCTCACCCAACGGCTTCATATAGATGTTGAACAGAAGGGGCGAGAGGATCGACCCCTGCGGCACCCCACAAGTGAGGCACCTCGCGGTCGACCTCTGCCCCCCTGTCAACACCGTCTGCGACCGGTCGGAGAGATAGGAGGAGAACCACCAATACACGGTGCCTCCCACTCCCAATCCCCCCAACCGGCACAGCAAGATACCATGGTCGATGGTATCAAAAGCCGCTGAGAGGTCTAATAGGACCAGGGCAGAGGAATAACCCTTGTCCCTGGCCCTCCAGAGATCATCCACCAATGCGACCAAAGCTGTCTCCGTGCTGTATCCGGGTTGGAAGCCGGACTGGAACGGGTCTAGATAGACGGCTTCATCCAGGTATTGGGGTAGCTGTCGCGCCACAGCACTCTCTACAACCTTCGCAACGAAGCGAAGGTTGGAGACTGGACGATAATTACCCAAAATAGCTGGGTCCAGGGAGGGCTTCTTGAGGAGGGGTCTCACCACTGCTTCTTTCAAGGCGGCAGGGAAAACCCCTTCCAACAAAGAAGCGTTGATAATCCTCTGGAGCCAGCCTCGTGTCACCTCCTGAGTGGCCAGTACCAGCCAGGAAGGACACGGGTCCAGTAAACATGTAGTGGCGTGAAGCCTCCCCAACAACCTGTCCACGTCCTCGGGAGCCACAGGGTCAAACTCATCCCAAACAGACTCGACAAGACGTGCCTCCTCTCCCTCGCTTGGATCATCCCAATGTCGGTCCAGACCGTCCCGGAGCTGAGCGATTTTATCATATAGATAACCACTAAACTCCTCGGCACGTCCCTGCAAAGGGTCATCCCGCACCTCCTGATGAAGGAGGGAGCGGGTCACCCGAAACAGGGCGGCCGGGCGGTTATCTGCCGATGCAATGAGGGTGGAGGCGTAGGAACACCTCGTCTCCCTTATTGCCACTAGGTAGGTCCTAGAATAGGACCTAACTAGTGTCCAATCAGCTTCGGAACGACTGGACCTCCAGGTGCTCTCTAGGCGTCTTCTCCGGCATTTCATCTCCCTCAGCCCCTCGGAGAACCAAGGGGCCGGACGAGATCTGCGCCGGGTCAGAGGCTGCAAAGGCACGACACGGTCCAAGGCCCCAGCTGCGGCCTGTTCCCAGGCCACGACTAGTTCCTCAGTCGTGCCGTGGGCCAGATCCTCAGGGAATGGCCCAAGCTCCATCAGGAACCTCTCAGGGTCCATCAGGCGCCTGGGACGGAACCAACATATAGGTTCCGTCTCCCTGCGATGGTGAGTGGCGGTTCGGAAGTCTAGGCGAAGGAGAAAATGATCGGACCATGACATCGGTTCTGTTACTAAATCATCTAATTCCAGATCATTTAACCACTGTCCAGAGATATAAATCAGATCCAGCGTGCCTCCCCCCATGTGCGTAGGGCCATCGTTTACTCGAATCAGGTCCAAGGCCGTCATGGAAGCCTGGAACTCTCAAGCTGCTGTCGATAACAAGCCAGCTGATGGCAGGTTGAAATCCCCCATGACTATCAGTCTGGGGGTCTCAACCGCCACAGCAGCTAGTACCTCCAACAGCTCGGGCAGGGCTGTGGTCACGCAGCAAGGAGCCAGGTACACGATCAACAAGCCCAACTGATTCCTATGGCCCCACATAGAGGGATTCACAGCCGGCAATCTGAGGAACAGTGGCCTCCCTCGGCTCTAGATCTTCCTTAATAACAACCGCCACCCCCCCACCCCTACCTTGGGCTCTCGGCTGTTGAAATGCTCGGAAACCTGGAGGGCACAGCTCAACAAGGGGGACCCCCCCCTCTGGACCCAACCAGGTCTCCGTATTGCCCATAAGGTCCGTGGACTCCCCCTGAATAAGATCGCAAATCAGGGGAGCTTTATTGACCACGGACCGGGCATTACATAACATCAACCGAAGATCCAAGCTCTGAGGATCATGGCCGCCCGAGGAATGGGTAGGGACTGAGGGGCCGGAGCACGTGATCGCTTTCAGACATCGAGCACGTGCTCCCAACTCTCGATACGCCCCCCCCGCCATATCTGCCTCTCCCACTTACCGTACAGATTGAACAACCCTCTAGTCCTGGAACAAAACCCTCCCCCCCTGCCTTCAGACCAGATGTAAAAGTGCCGCGAACAAGCACAGGGGCTGGATCCCTCCCCGACGGGTTAATCCCCCCACCCGTCGTATCCCTCCCTCCCCTTAAAAGACCCCTTTTTAAAAACCTATTTAAAAATCCCAAAAAATTCTTCTTGGCCGCATGCCACCTCTCTGGGTCCCAAGACCCTTCGTTAAGGTAGGCTCTCGATAGCCTAGAGGGCCATTCCTGCGAGGCGGGGGAACCTCGCAGTTGTAATAGGTCGGTGGATGAATATCTCATGAGAATATCAAATTCAAGACAGCAGAAAGTGTACATCCCGAGCCGGCATAGATGTTAAGCAAGTTCTAGGCCCACAGACTTGTCCACTTCCACTTATATTGGTGGAATGTAGTCTGGAGTCCCAGAAGGGAGGGCAACGGGAGGGCAACAGGTCAGCAGAACTTGGAATGTTTGGAAAACAGGAAGAAGGCAAAGATGGTCCCTCCCTAGCAGTTTACAGAGTATATCAATAAAGCTTTGAAGCTAGTTGCTTTAGTCTGGCAAGATTTCTGTCTGTAGGCGAACAACAATAAAGTACATAACTATTCAGAAGTACCTCTACATGTCATTCTTGATCCTTGAGCCTGGCATTATATTGCATTATGTACATGCCTTGCTATTTGATGTTAAAGATGGTTGAAGAAAAGCCAACCATGAGTAGGACTGGGAGCAAAACATCCTACGTTCTTAAAGTGCTGCTGCATTTATCAAGTGTTTCCGCCTGCACTTACGAGTCCCTATCCAGACAGCATCTGTAACAGCAGGATGATTTTCAGCTATACTCCAACATGAGACTGGGCCCATTCGCCTCTGGATTTTGTGTTTGAGGTGAGAAAAAAATGAAACTTTTTTGGGTTTTGCTGATTAGATGGCTTTGTTGTTTTAGAAATGGCTAGTATATATTACTGTGTAAAAGCAAAAAGTTGACGCTGTAATGTTATTATCTTCTACTGTGCTAAAAAGAGTCAATGTTTTGCCCCCTTTTTATCCTACACTTTCTCCTCTTACCCTTTTCCTCATTAGTTTCATTTTGCTTTGTATTTTATATTCTGATAAACTAATTAAAAATGAATAGAGACTGGGCCGATTTATAAGGTCGATTGGAAATGTGGCTGAATGCTTTCTTGTAGACTTCGACATAAGTAGGAATGGTATGATCATTTCAGCTTAACCCCAGTTGTCTCTTTTATGATGTGAGGATCAAATCTATGATTTATAATGTTCTAATTATAACAAAGGCATCCATTCCCATCCATACTTACTTCTCTTTGTAATCTCAGAATTCTGGGTTAATCTACTCAGGAAATCACTGTTAGGTCATGTAAAAGAATGAACCATTTATCTCATGGCTTTAATGAGATGCACATTGTGCCCTATAATGTTATCAACAGAGCAAACAATCTACTTGAAACAAGCCTGAAGCAATGCAGATGTGCTGGTTTCGTGAATCAAGATTTGAACATCAGGACTGAGGTTGAATACAGTTACTAGAAGGAGGTGGCAAAGGAAAACACTTCTGGAATTTCTTTGATTGTTGACAACATTATAACTGCCTGACCAACCCCTGCAGAGCGACACCAATAAATTCATTCTATGTGTTCATGTTATCTCAACCTAGTCATAGGCTTTCTGGAGGCCTATAAAATAATCAACAAAGTATCTCAAACATTGTATAGGTTAGATGTAGCCCACATAACTGTGAACCACCAGGCTGAATCCAAATGTTTGAAAATTTCTGAAATCCCAAAGAAACCAGGCAGTTTGCCAAAGTCTTTGTAACTTGTATTTATAGATTAACTGTGTTTAGCCTGGTTTTTATGGAGATAACTCCTCCTGGTTTTCTTACATACTGAATAAAGAGGAATAAATCATGGAACTCCAACACTGCAGACCAAAGCAGATGCAGCAGTTGTTCCATATTTAATCTGCCTATCCTTGGGCAGATCATGCATTCTCATTAGCCCTTGTTCCAGTCATTTTATAAGGTTTATTTTGGAGAAGGATTAACTATACCAAAAAAAAAGTAAATGTATCATTAATCTTTAAGCTACAGCACATCCAATAAAAGTCTTGGTTGATGCTACGAAGACTGCATATCTTCAGTGTAAGGCAGAAATGGCTATCCTCCAAAATCTTCTACATTCATGTAATTCTGATGTGATTACTGAGTTCAGTTATTTGAAAAATATTAACATATTCTATGTTATAATATCGCACTGTGGTAATTAAACCAAAACATTTCTATAGTCTGAATGCCTAGAGAAGCATTTCCTAATCAGAGTTCAGGTCCCTTTCCAGGTGTAATTCCAGATAAGTAAAACTACCTCAATTTTAAAATAATGATTGCCATAGGTTCTTAAATTTTTATTGAACTCTATTTATTTATTCAATTTGTATAGCCACCATCTCAAACCAGTGACTCTGGTTTCATAAAAACACTTAACCAGTTAAATCACAATGCAAAAAGAAAAATGAAGTAATAGCAGCCAAGAGATATTATAATTCATAGGTGTCAACATAACCAGGAAATGGAGCCCTTACACAGGGTGAAATTCAGCTGGTTCTATCCAGCTTGGGTGAACTGGTAGCAGCAGCTGCGAGAGGCTCCACCCACCCGTGCAGACATCATGACATCGCCTGTTTTGCGACATTTTAAGCCTCTGCGCATGCACAGAAGACTTTGCGTATGTGCAGACAAGGGCGCATGCGAGTAAAGCATGAATGGTGCACACACATTTGCAAACCAGTAGGGAAGGTAAGTGTTATGTTCGGGCAATGAAGAGGCAGGAGACGATACAAGTGACAACAGCTCTTTGGTTTATTGTGATCCCAGCAAAAACCAACAGGCAAAAACCCCTCTTTAAATAGGATTTTGGCTGAGGCATCAGCCAATCAGCAACGTGCAATTTCCCGCCCAAATTTCCCTCCTGAAATTCAAATACATTACACACTCCTCCCCTCCCAGAACACATTGTACCATATTTACATAGTTTTTACATAACATTTGCATGTTATTTTTCCACGTAGTCACGCAGGTAGACAGGGCATCTCCTAACTCTTTCTGACCTGCGCAATTCATTCCCTGGGAGTGAGTCGAGCTGGTCGGAGGGACCGTTTGTTCCTCCCAGCTCCTCCTCTGGGCCATCCGTCCCTGGATTATTGGCAGAGTCGTCCCTGCTGTCCTCTGGAAGAGCCAGTTGGCGTCGCTGGACTTCTTCAGACTCAGCTAAGTCCTCCGATTGCCTCGGGATTGAGTTAGCTGTTGGTTCAAATATTGGGTAGTCAGGGTCTGACTGTTTGGTTTCTGGATTGTTTTGTATTCTTTTTCGTAATTGATCTATGTGGCGTCTCCACACTCGGCCATCCCCCATGTCCACTATGTATGACTTTGGGCCCATCACTTCTACAATTGTTCCCTTTAGCCACGCTGGGCCCTCACTATAGTTATGTGCCCATACCGGGTCACCTGTTGTCATTGTTCTGGTTCTTCCCTTTGTGTTTTGGTACCCATCAGGGGAGTATGTTGGGTTTAACTGATCTAGGGGGCACCGGAGTCTTCTACCCATTAGTAACTCCGATGGGCTGTGGCCGGTGGTCACACAGGGAGTTCTATGTTGGACTGCCAGGAAGGTATCAATTTTGGCTTTCCAATCTCCTGGGCTAATTCTAGATAGCGCTTCCTTGGCACTGCGTACGAAACGTTCTGCAAGTCCGTTCGTCGCCGGGTGGAAAGGCGCCGAGAGGACATGTCGGATGCCCTCTTCTGCCAAGTACCCCTCAAACTGGGTGGCCATGAATTGTGGGTCATTATCGGACACTAGAGTGTCGGGCAACCCATGTGTCACAAATAGATGCCTCAAGACTGTGATTACAGCTTCCGCTGTTGTGGTTTTCATGAGTAAAATTTCTAACCACTTCGAGTAGGCATCTACCACAATTAAGAAGGTCTGCCCATGGAACGGCCCGGCAAAATCTATATGGATCCTGGACCAAGGACCCTGGGGTTTCTCCCAATCCCTTATGGGGGCTGTTGGGGGTAGTGGCCATGATTCTTGACATGCTTGGCATTTCCCTACCCGGTCGCTAATGTCTTTATCCACTTGTGGCCACCACACGTAACTTCTCGCTAGGCTCTTCATCCTCACAATCCCCGGGTGGCCCACATGCAATAGTTCCAACACATGCCCTCGTAATTTCTCCGGAATAACCACCCTATCCCCCCATAACAGACAACCCCCTTGTACCGACAGTTCCGAACGCTTTTTTGTAAATTCTTTGAAACAATCCCCCGGTGGGCCATCCCCTCTGCACCCAACCGATCACAGATGTCGTGTTCGGGAGCAGATAAGCAGACCCCGGCTGCGGTGAGAGCGGACAAGACACAACAACAGTCCTTACGACAATGTCTTTGTAAGATGCCCTAGTCACTTCCGTAGATGTGACTGGGCCAGAGTCCAAAGAGTCAATTAACAAGACGGGCGTCCCTGGGGTCGGGTCTTCGATAGCCTCTGGCAAAGGGCATCTACTTAAAGCGTTCGCATGTCCCAAATCTTTGCCCGGTCGGTGAGACAGTTTGTACAAATATGCTGCCAGGAAAATAGTCCAACGGGTCAGCCTGGGTGATAATGCAACCGGTGTTGGACGGTCCCCCGCCAAGAGTCCCAATAAAGGTCTGTGGTCTATGACTATTTCAAATTGCTGCCCAAACAGGTACTCGTGGAATTTTTTAACCCCAGAAACTATAGCCAGGGCTTCCCAGTCTAGTTGGCTATAGTTCCTTTCTGCTGCAGACATCGTGTGGGAAAAATATGCAATAGGGGCTTCTGAACCGTTCGGTAACCTGTGGCTGAGGACAGCCCCTACCCCGTAGGGTGATGCATCACAAACTAGTACTAATGGCAACGTCCCATTATACTGAATTAGAAGGCTATCGCTAGATAAGAGATTCTTAATGCCTTCAAATGCCTTAGCCTCAACCCTGCCCCAAGTCCAAACAGATTTTTTCACTAGCAGTTTATGTAGCGGTTCGGCTACCGTTGCCTTATTTTTTAAAAATACCGCATAGAAGTTTACAAGCCCCAAAAATGTTTGTAATTCTGTTTTGTTTTTTGGGGTTCGGGCCTTTCTAATGGCTCGCACTTTGCTCTCAGTTGGGTGGATGCCTTCCTTATCTATCCGGTAACCCAAGAATTCTACAGATTCAACTCCTATCTGGCATTTGTTGAGTTTAACCTTAAGCCCCGCAGACCTGAAAATGCCCAAAACCTTCCGTAATTTGATCCCTAATTCTTCCAAGTTTTCTGCTGATACCAGTACATCGTCGAAATATGGAACTACTCCCGGTAGACCTTGTAAGAGTCGTTCCATTAGGTTTTGGAATAACCCGGGGGCTACACTAACTCCGAATTGAAGTCGAGTGCATTTAAAAGCGCCATGATGTGTGACAATCATCTGCGCTTCGGCCGTTTCGCCGTCAACTGGTAATTGTTGGTAGGCTTGGGCCAGATCGAGGTTGGCAAAAACCTGTCCCTGTCCTAACGAGTGCAACAAATGTTGCACTACGGGAACGGGGTAAGCACTCTTTTGCAATGCTTTGTTAAGCGTTGCCTTATAGTCAGCGGAAATCCGGACTGATCCGTCCAGTTTGACTGGGGTCACTATTGGTGTCTCCCATTTTGCATGGTCGACGGGGACTAGTATTCCCTGGCTTACTAATTTGTCTAGTTCCCTGTCAATCTTGGGTTTTAGGGCGAACGGGACCCTCCTAGCTTTTAATCTAATGGGAGCCACCTGGGGGTCCAAATTGAATGAAATGGGGGTCCCCATGTACTTGCCCAGGCAGTCTTGGAAAACGTCCTCGAATTCTCTCAATAATTCGTCCTTCAGGTTGACTCCGCTTCTGTGAACCCTGGTTACTTCCATGCCCAAGGCTCTGAACCAGTCCAGACCTAGCAAACTGGGCAGGTTTCCATCTACGATGGTGATCGGCAGGGTTTTCTTGATTTGTCCATATTTCACTCTGACGGACGTGACTCCTCGAACAGGGATTCGGTTCCCCTGTAGTCTTGCACTCTCAGCTTTTGGGGTTGCAGCTGGCATTTCGCGACGTCTGGCAGGTCCCTTGCGATTGTGTCCCAAGACATAATCGTGATTGATGAGCCGGTATCCACCTCCATTTTACACTGCACTCCTTCGATGTGCGTCTTGGTGAATATTTTCTTCTCTAGCCGTGTCGATGCGTGGCCCACTCTCACAGTGGTCTGATTCAACTTCGCGCCCTTTTTGAACTGACCAATCCCTGGCCGCTTCACGGATCCGGCGCCCTGTTGATTGGCCGGTTTGAATTTTGGGCGAGAAAGTTGAGAGGCTCGGCAGGCCTGAGCTATGTGTCCTTTCTTTTCACACCGCCGACAAATTGCGTCTTTGAACCTGCAATTCTGTCGTTGGTGTTGGCCTCCGCAACTCACGCACTCGTCCCGGTCGCCCCTCTCTGGCCTCCTGGTGTGGAAAACCTCTTCCTCTTCTTCACCGTCCGACTCGGCCTGGATTTCTTCACTGTGGACTGGCGTTGCTTTCGCCGCTGTATTTGGCGTGTTCGGCTTTTGTAAGGTTTCCACCGCTTTGGTGGACATCTCGTGTGCCCTGGCCTCATCCAGGGCTATCGCCAGGGTTAGGTTGCTTTTCAACAGCAGCTGCCTCTGTAGTCAGATGTCCCTGACCCCACAAATGAGTTGTTCTAATAAAGAGTCCTCCAAGTCTCTATACTCACAGTGGTTTGCGGCTTTCCTTAATGCGGCCATGTACACGCTTATCGATTCACCCTCTTGCTGAACTCTTTGCCTCAGCTCGAACCATTGTACAAACTTCAATGGCACCAGCGCGTAGTGTGCTCGTAGCGTCGTCTGTAGCGTTTGCCATGGCACCGACTGTACCGGCGTTGGTTCTGACAGCGATTCGGCGGTATCGAAGACTTCTGGCCCACAGTGGCTCAGGAAGTAGGCTCGCTTCCAATTATCCGATACTCCTTGCAGTTCGTTAGCTTCGAGGAAACACTCGAAACGAGCCATGTACGACCCCCATTTCTCCTTGGCTGGGTTGAATGGCACTGGCAGCGTATAGCTAGACATCGCTATGTTTCCGCCCTTGATACTGGCTGGGTTTGAAGTTACGTTGCTCCTTCAGCTCTTTTCCTAGTCTCACTGCCTTCAATATCCCACCTTCGTCGCCAATGTTATGTTCGGGCAATGAAGAGGCAGGAGACGATACAAGTGACAACAGCTCTTTGGTTTATTGTGATCCCAGCAAAAACCAACAGGCAAAAACCCCTCTTTAAATAGGATTTTGGCTGAGGCATCAGCCAATCAGCAACATGCAATTTCCCGCCCAAATTTCCCTCCTGAAATTCAAATACATTACAGTAAGTGAATTTCACCCCTGCTTAGAAACGTAAGCCCTGGCACATCACCTGGTCTTCAAGACCTTCTCAAAGGCCAACAGGGTCGGGGCCATCCTAACCTCAAAGAGGAGAATATTCTAGAGGGCAGGCAGAAAAGACATGCTTCTTAGTCCCTGCCAGCTGATATTTCTTGGCTGACAGGACCCAGATTATGTCCATCCTGGATTGGATGAGTAGAAATAACTGGGAGAAGACAGGCCCTCGGATAAACTTTGCTTTATGCCAGCCTTCTCCAATGGGGGGTCTCTCACCCCAATTCTCAGCCATGCTCATAAAGGTAAAGGTAAAGGTTCCCCTCGCACATACGTGCTAGTTGTTCCCAACTCTAAGGGGCGGTGCTCATCTCAGTTTCAAAGCCGAAGAGCCAGCGCTGTCCGAAGACGTCTCCGTGATCATGTGGCTGGCATGACTCAACACCAAAGGCGCACGGAACGCTATTACCTTCCCACCAAAAGTGGTCCCTATTTTTTCTACTTGCATTTTTACATGCTTTCGAAACTGCTAGGTTGGCAGAAGCTGGGACAAATAACGGGAGCTCACCCATTACACGGCAGCACTAGGGATTCAAACCGCTGAGCTGCCGACCTTTCGATCGACAAGCTCAGCATCCTAGTCCCTGAGCCACCACGTCCTACCAATAGATAGTCATACCAACTATAATATAATAATATAATATAATAATATAATATAATAGATAGTCATACCAACTATCTATTATGGGAAATGATTTTTTGCATCTGGAGACCATCCAGTTGCCAAAGCCTGACCTGCACTTTCAATCTGAAAAGCTTTGTGTATAACTCAAAGAGTTTGAACAATTAAAAATAATTTCATTTGAAAAAGATTTATTTATCTGGTATATAATGGTGATATGTTGCATGAACCCAGTAGCCTATGAACATAGGTTTGCATTGAACATGGTCCATGGCTCTTATTAGTCATTGGAGAGGTTAAGTTGCCTGCTTCCTTCAACCTCTGTATATTTTTGGAGGGACCAGAAAGGCTGGTCTGTTTTCAACACATCTGGCTACTTTGCACTAAAGCTCTCCCCTTCTGATGTAGTATATTACACACTATTTCTGAAATTACCCATCCAAATCTTTCATTTTGTGGAACATTCCTGTTGTTATCTACTGGGCAGTGAAGATGTAAGTGTGGCACATCAAGAACTAATTGGTCTACTTTTAGAACAGTTTGAATAGAAATTGCTGCCACTTACAACTCAATTACTCATCCTTTGAGTTAAAAGACATCAGCAAAAATGTGCATCTCAACCGCTTTTGAAGAATTTCCTCCTGCTATCATGAAAACATGGAGATCAGACTGCAAAGATGCATGTGTTGATAATGGTTTCCTTTGATTATATTTTTCCATCACTAAACATCATCTCTCCCTTCTTCTTCACAAGCCTTTGACAAGATTGCTTCTAAATTGCCTTTCCATGTGCTGCATACTGAATGATTTTATTTTGTTCTAGTTGCTGTTGTAAGTTAACATTATCTTCTAAAAGGTAGACAGTCTTGCGAATATTTTATGCAAGGACAATATATTTTTTAAAACAAGTTTTTATTGATTTTTTAATTTCCCCCCCTACACACATAGATGGTTTATGAACAGAGTATTGGCAATATCATACAATTTAACATATTCAGATACATTTTACTTAGTTACAATTTTTACCAGAATATTCTTTTTTCATTTTTTTTATCCATATCCTAATATTTCCTTGCTCATCTCCGTAAGTCTTCTTTTGCCCTCAAGTTCTAATTTCTCCATTTTTATTAATATTCATTCTCTTTTATTCTTTTTAACTGTTTCAATTTTTATCCTAATATATTCAAATGTGTTCGGGGTTGTCTTTTTTCCATTTCATCTTTTTCTTTTTACAGCAATCTTTCTTCTCCTTCTCACTCCTCTTTCTCCCTTCTTTTATCCTACCTACTTTCTTCTCTCCTCTCCTACTCCTTCTCTATTTCCCTTCCTTTCTCCCCCTCCTCCCTACTTCCTCCCTGTCTGACCTTCTCTCGTGCAAGGACAACATTTGAGATGGTTGCTTCTTTGCAACAATTCCTGCTTCTAAACGGAATTGATAGAATTGTCTTGATGCATCATCTTTTTAAAACTTTAAAAACTGGATAGAGCAGCAAACTTCTCTTCTCCCTTCTCCCTTTCGTCCTCCTCACCTTTTATCTTAAGGTTTAGGGTTAATTTAGCACCATAACTGAATAGACTGTCTGTTCTATGAAAGGAAATCTATTCCTTCCATTCACCAGCCTGAAACTAGAGTTTTTCAACTCCCCACTTCACACCTGCCACCCTGAAGAACATGACTTAGATTGGCATTTGAAAGGCACAGTGTCATGTCAATCAGGTAAGGAGATACTGGGAAATCTTTTAAGAAACTTAAAGATATAAATTCAGTTCTAAGGATATTTCATAGGAGACTTGCTTATGTTATGATAATAGAATAGAATAGAATAGAATAGAATTTTATTGGCCAAGTGTGATTGGACACACAAGGAATTTGTCTTGGTGCATATGCTCTCAGTGTACATAAAAGAAAAGATACGTTCATCAAGGTACAACATTTACAACACAATTGATGATCAATATATCAATATAAATCATAAGGATTGCCAGCAACAAGTTATAGTCATACAGTCATAAGTGGAAAGAGATTGGTGATGGGAACTATGAAACGATTAATAGTAGTGCAGATTCAGTAAATAGTCTGACAGTGTTGAGGGAATTATTTGTTTAGCAGAGTGATGGCCTTCGGGAAAAAACTAATAGGTTGGTGTTTTGATACTTACAATATTTATTTGGAAATATTTAATTCACACACTCATTGTAAAAAAAAATCTCAATGCAAGGAAAAATACTAGACTTTTTCTCAGAATTAATATCCTCTTTTGGTGAAGAATCCAGAAAGTTATGTTCCATTGTTCTTTCTTCTGTTTTTCTCCATTACTTTAAGCCTGAGTAATGTACTGTAGGTGGTTTTCACTGAAAGGCCATTGCAAAGCCCATCTGTTCAATGCAGATTAGTGAATTTTAAATGAAATCTTCCCTATTGTACTTTTTACTTGCCTATTGTCAGTTAAATATTATGGTTCTTTTACTACTTTCTGCTCAGTAAAGCCGGAATATTAACGATTACAATAGTTGCTTAATTGGTCAGCTTCTTTTCCATGCAAAAAACACTGCATACATTAAATTCCCTTCCTTCCTTCCTTCCTTCCTTCCTTCCTTCCTTCCTTCCTTCCTTCCTTCCTTCCTTCCTTCCTTCCCATTAATAAAAATCAAAAAGAGGGCTGTGAAAATATTTACAGACCCTTCACATTCTGGACATAAACTGTTTCAACTCTTACCCTCAAAACGAAGCTACAGAGCACTGCACACCAGAACAACTAGACACAAGAACAGTTTCTTCCCAAATGCTATCACTCTGCTAAACAAATAATTCGCTCAACACTGTCGAACTATTTACTAAATCTGCACTATCTTCTAAATCTTCTCATCGTTCCCATCACCCATCTTCTTCCACTTAGGACTGTATAACTGTAACTTTGTTGCTCGTATCCTTATGATTTATATTGATATTGATCGTTTCCTGATTGCTTATTTGTACCCTATGACTATAATTAAGTGTTGTACCTTAGAATTCTTGATGAACGTATCTTTTCTTTTATGTACACTGAGAGCATATGCACCAAGACAAACTCCTTGTGTGTCCAACCACTCATGGCCAATAAAAAAAATCTCAATGCAAGGAAAAATACTAGACTTTTTCTCAGAATTAATATCCTCTTTTGGTGAAGAATCCAGAAAGTTATGTTCCATTGTTCTTTCTTCTGTTTTTCTCCATTACTTTAAGCCTGAGTAATGTACTGTAGGTGGTTTTCACTGAAAGGCCATTGCAAAGCCCATCTGTTCAATGCAGATTAGTGAATTTTAAATGAAATCTTCCCTATTGTACTTTTTACTTGCCTATTGTCAGTTAAATATTATGGTTCTTTTACTACTTTCTGCTCAGTAAAGCCGGAATATTAACGATTACAATAGTTGCTTAATTGGTCAGCTTCTTTTCCATGCAAAAAACACTGCATACATTAAATTCCCTTCCTTCCTTCCTTCCTTCCTTCCTTCCTTCCTTCCTTCCTTCCTTCCTTCCTTCCTTCCCATTAATAAAAATCAAAAAGAGGGCTGTGAAAATATTTACAGACCCTTCACATTCTGGACATAAACTGTTTCAACTCTTACCCTCAAAACGAAGCTACAGAGCACTGCACACCAGAACAACTAGACACAAGAACAGTTTCTTCCCAAATGCTATCACTCTGCTAAACAAATAATTCGCTCAACACTGTCGAACTATTTACTATGCACTATCTTCTAAATCTTCTCATCGTTCCCATCACCCATCTTCTTCCACTTAGGACTGTATAACTGTAACTTTGTTGCTCGTATCCTTATGATTTATATTGATATTGATCGTTTCCTGATTGCTTATTTGTACCCTATGACTATAATTAAGTGTTGTACCTTAGAATTCTTGATGAACGTATCTTTTCTTTTATGTACACTGAGAGCATATGCACCAAGACAAACTCCTTGTGTGTCCAACCACTCATGGCCAATAAAAAAAAAATCTACTCTATTCAATTCTATTTTAAAAGCTTCACTATCTGCAAGCCACAGAAAGACACCATTTAAAACTATTAATAAGTAAGACAGATGTTGCTACTGTAGCAAAGATTCTTTGAATGTACAGAAACTGCTGGAAATTTTCAGGGCTCATTTTAGCCTTTGCTTTAATTTTGTGTACCACTTATTAAGAAAGGATGCTTTAGCAATTTTTGTAAGAAAAGGACCATTGTTCTAACTTCCCAACTGCCTACCACTATAATTTATGTCCTCTTCAATCTACCTCTTAATCAATAAAACCCAAATCAGAAAGTCAGAAGGAATTCAGTGTGAACTGATATCTCCCATGGGATTATAAAAGGAAAAGCCACTCCACATTTGTTTCCTTTATATATCACTCATGATTTTACTTTGATAATGATGAACATATGAGTGCTTTTATGTTATTTCTTTTAAATACTGATAACAACTGTATAAAGTTCTCTATAGGTTTTCTAAGCAATAGACATAATTAGATAGGTGCCATTCAACTTTACTGATCTTGGCAACTTTATAGCCATCTAATATTTTTTTTAAAAAAAAATCTTGATTTGTTTCCAGTGTAAATAGTCTGCAGATCTTCCAAGGACCTTCTGCTAAAGAACCTCTTGTAACATAATGAGGATTTTTTCCTCCTCTTCTTTCCAATCTCCCTTTCTCCCCAAATATGCCTTTAAAATATTTTCCAGAGAACTGGGAAAAACATATCAAGAGAAAAGCACACAAATATCTAGAGGTGACAATTCCACCATAAATAGTCCTGGTTTCTTCTGAGCACCAGCTATTTTGCTACTTTAAATGGTTATGCAGAACTCACATCACTGCTAATAACTTGACTCCAAATCATTTAAGACATGGCTATAACAATTAATAGTTTGAAGTGGACATAAAATTATATAGGCTGTTTATAACATTGGTGTAGTGCAGAGACTGCACAAGAGATTCCACAGTTGCATGCTGTGTTAGCTGAAGAATAGAATAGAATAGAATAGAATAGAATAGAATAGAATAGAATAGAATAGAATAGAATAGAATAGAATAGAATTCTTTATTGGCCAAGTGTGATTGGACACACAAGGAATTTGTCTTGGTGCATATGCTCTCGGCATACATAAAAGAAAAGATATGTTCATCAAGAATTCTAAGGTACAACATTTAATGATAGTCATAGGGTACAAATAAGCAATCAGGAAATAATCAATATCAATATAAATCCTAAGGATTCAAGCAACAAGGTTACAGTCATACAGTCATAAGTGGGAGGAGATGAGTGATAGGAACAATGAGAAGATTAATAGTAGTGCAGACTTAGTAAATAGTTTGATAGTGTTGAGGGACTTATTTGTTTAGCAGAGTGATGGCATTCGGGGAAAAAACTGTTCTTGTGTCTAGTTGTTCTGGTGTGCAGTGCTCTGTAGCTTCGTTTTGAGGGTAAGAGTTAAAACAGTTTATGTCCAGAATGTGAGGGATCTGTAAATATTTTCACAGCCCTCTTTTTGACTCGTGCAGAAGCTGGAGATAGGAAAAATAATTTAATCCACTCTAAATATGTAGGTTCCCATTTTGCAATTCCTCAACCTATTTGTGAGTCAGAACATACTTATGTAGCTAACAAAGCATTTCTCTAAATTTTGTAATGCAATTCACAAGAAATTGCATAAAAAATAGATATTTTGGTGGGTATAGTTAAATATAAATTCCAAAAAGCCATTATAGTAGAAGAAACTGTTTAGAAAGAAAAATATATGTATTAGGACAATTGTATAAAAATTTGGAACCACACATATAAACATATGGGAAGGAAGGAAGGAAGGAAGGAAGGAAGGAAGGAAGGAAGGAAGGAAGGAAGGAAGGAAGGAAGGAGCTATTTAGTGCAAAAAGAAATTAGATTGATTTAATCTCGACCTGAATATATTATTATATTATTGCTTAGGACTTCAACTGATTGCTATGACAAATCAAATCACCTAGAACAGATGAAATAAGTTTATTCCATAGCTGTAAATGAGCAATGTTTTCAAAGACTTGAAAATCAAAGATTTGATTCCTGACAAGCTGACAGGTATCATTTGCTACATTAAAAAATAAAATGATTGCACTCAGGATTTAAGCAATAAATCACATTTCTTTTTAGAGGTTTTTTTTAATAACAGTTGTCAAAATTCAGGTGCAAAGCATCATACAGGTTTGAGGGGAAAGGTGTTTTAATACTTTAAAACATTGCATCTGATTGGAATGAAAATTCATAAGCTAGGAAGCAAATCTTCATATTTAACCACCTCCACATTTATGGAACTATTTTCCCCTAAATTAATCTGAATGCTTTGATTGCATTCACAAGGCTGTATGATGGTTTACTTCAACTGTAGGAACTAGCTGGTATCGTTTTTTAAAAAACTGAAATGAAATATTACTCTTGGATAGATATTTTATGTTTTGTATTGAACATAGTGCTATAAGACAGACTTCTAATGCATCAGCAAGAATGAATACCAATGGAAAACATTTTAAGAATTACAAACACAGTTCATCTTTGTTCACTCAGTTATTTATGATATCTGAATAAGGTAATTAATGTTTCCAGCAAGAAATGCTAGCTGTCTTTTCCACTCTGGAAATTCAAAGTAACACAAGATTCCGTCAATCTAGTTTCAATTAAATGATTAAATGACTTTGACTTGATCCAAATATTCAGCATGTGAACAGTTAGAAGCAGTGCCCACCCTGGTGATCATATGTCAGAGAGAGAGAGAGAGAGAGTGAGAGAGAGAGTGTTTATGTATGTTTATGTATGTTTTTGTGTATGTGCTACATCGGGCATAACTTCAGTCTGCTAGCTTCTTATTCCATCCAAAGTGTCAAATTACTTTCTGAATGGTTTCCTCTGCCACCTTCACCTCATTTCATTTCCATACAGGCATGTTTCACACTGCCTATTGGTGCAAGTATGCAGCCTTGTTGCAGAAACTTAAATATTGCAACTCAGTATGGATGGGTGGTCAGTTCCAATTGTGATAGGGGCAAAGAGAATGACAAACATAAAAATTTGGCAACGCTGTTTTGTTTTTTTTAACTCTTCCAAATCAGGAAATATTCTGGTTACCTATGAACAGTGGTGGGATTCAAATAATTTAACAATCGGTTCTCTGCCCTAATGATTTCTTCTAATAACCAGTTCATCAAACTGCTCAGAAAGTTAACAACCGGTTCTCCAGAAGTGGTGCGAACTGGCTGAATCCCACCACTGCTTATGAACTTTTCCTAAAGAATGCTACAGCCCTCAATGCCCATTTACTACCTCTCACAGATCTCTCTCCAAACACAGTTGTTGAATTCATTTCTTTTACATTTCTTTATTTTAAATTTAAGAGCCGTGGTGGTGCAGTGTTTTGAATGCAGAATTCCAGGCTAAATTCTGCCCACTGCCAGGAGTTCGATCCTCACCAGCTCAAAGTTGACTCAGCCTTCCATCCTTCCGAGATGGGTAAAATGAGGACCCAGATTGTTGGGGGCAAAATGCAGACTCTTTAAACCATTTAGAGAGGGCTGTAAAGCATGTGAAGCAGTATGTAAGTCTAAGTGCTATTGCTTATTTATTTAAAATCAATCAAAACTGGTTTTCTGCTGCTGAGTCTAGACTGTGTGCACTTTGATGCCTTTCTTTGTTCATTTGCATTCAGAACGTATTAAGTTTTACCACTGAATAAAAAGTATGGAAAGAGGGATTCACAGCAGATATATGACATAATTCCCAACGTTTTTAAAACACATTTATCCTGTTTCCCCTTGATAGAAAAACACTGAGATTTTTTTCAACCTCAGCAATTTTAAGATGTATGGACTTCAACTTCCAGAATTCCCCAGTGGGAATTCTGGGAACTGAAATCCATTTTTTTAAGTTGCTGAGGTTCAGGATTGTTGTTCGAGACCAATTGTTGTGCCTCGCCCGCCCCCCTCTCCTCAGCTGGGCCCCTCCCATCTCCTGTTATCTGAGCCAGAGATTGATAGTGAAGAAGAATGGCCTGGCATGCCTCCAGCCCCCAGCCCTGGCACCATGCCCGGACAGACTGAGCAAACAAACCTCCCTCCTACAGCGTGTGAGCAAGAAGCCAGCCACGAGCTAGAATTGCCGGCAGCTGAGCAGGAGGACAAAACGTGGACAGATCCCCGCTTCCAGAGAATGGAGAGGCGACGTCAGCAAAAGGAAGGGAGGGGCAGGCCTGGATAAGTGCTGAGTCATGGAGCCACACCCCATGGCCTATATAAAGGATCTGCTTTTTGGCATTCCTTGAGTCAAGCAAAGTCTCATCTGGTTGCTGAAGTCACACCTTGGATTCCTACCTGCCCTGAGAACTCTGACAGGAATTTGGCAAAGCTGCAGAGGCTTCCCAGACCCGGCCATCAGAGGAAGAGTGGGACACGACACCAACATTCCCCAAACTATGTGATGATCGTCTCTTGGGGAGAATCCAGGGGAACTGGAAAGAATCATTTAGTGACATTGTTACAATAAATCTACCTTTCCCAATGTTTTCATTGTTTTCATTTCTCATCTCTATGTCACTGAAATTTTAGGGGAGGAATGTACATTACAGTTACCCTAAAGGGAGGTGTAGGGATGCGGTAGCTCAGTGGCTAAGACGCTAAGCTTGTCGATCAGAAGGTCAGCAGTTCAGCAGTTCGAATCCCTAGTGCCGCGTAACAGAGTGAGCTCCTGTTACTTGTACCAGCTTCTGCCAATCAAGCAGTTCAAAAGCACGTAAATATGCAAGTAGAAAAATAAGGACCACTTTGGTGGGAAGGTAACAGCGTTCCATGCACCTTCACCATTGAGTCATGCCAACCACATGACCATGGAGACATCTTTGGACAGCGCTGGCTCTTCGGCTTAGAAATGGAGATGAGCACCACCTCCTAGAGTTGGGAATGACTAGCACGTATGTGCGAGGGGAACCTTTACCTTTAAAGGGAGGTGTGGGGACATGGTGAGTCAGTGATTAAGAAACTGAGCTTGCAGTTGGAAAGCTGACAGCCTGGGTTCAAAATCTGAGTGTGCTGGGGTGAACTCCCATTACTTGCCCCAGCTCCTGCCAACCTATCACTTAGAAAGCAAATGTGAGTAGATTCTTACCTTCAGTGGGAAGGTAACAGCATTCTGTGCACTTCGGCATATAGTCATACTGGCCACATAACCAAAGAAACATCTTCAGACAACAGTGGCTCCCTCAGTTAAGAAACAGAGATCAGCGTCACCCACAAAAGTTGGACATAACTGAACAGGGGGAGACCTTTTACCTTTAAGAAGAAGTTTAGGAATCACTGCACTAGACATTGATTTTCTGTTACTCAAATAGTCCAATTCCTCACCCAGAAATAGTCCTACTCAAAGAGTCTTCAGCAAGGAAGACTAACTCATGCTCCACTTTCCTAGCCTTTAATAATGCTCCTGTGAAGCAGTATTAAAGATTTGCTCGGTCCAACAGGAGGAAATGTGTAACTGGAATTGGAGCCTTTCAAGTAACAGGATATTCAGAATTATTATCAAATTTAGGATATAAGTGACCCAGAGCCTACGTGTGTAGTTTCAAGATTGCCAAGCCAGTAAATAAAGTTACGCACACAGTCTCTGGGTCACTTACTGTATATTGTAAACCTGGCAACAATAACAAGCAACAACTTCCTGACATTTTATCACTCTGTGTTGGACAAAAGTTATTGCTGCTGCTTCTCACTACAATTCCAAAAGTCCTACAAATTTTAGCAGCATTCCAGCCAACGCTGTGCTGCTGGGTTATTTATGTTCATATAACATAACCTGCAGGCAAATTGGACTGAGATTTTAGCTGGATAGAGTTTGTTTTGTTTTCTAAGAGCGACCGGACCACAGAAGACTCCATTCTACTCTTGTCAGCTTACAAAATGGACTGGAACAAGTGTTGTGACCCAAGACCCAAGTAATGATTACTAAACATAATTCAGTCCTCAACAAACTTATTTTATTATAACAGCTGAGAATTAATTCATTCTCAGTTTAGTCCAAAACGAAGTTCTTGATGTCTTTGGCAATCTGCCAAAGGCTTTTCTTGGCAAAACCTCCACAAAGTTCAAGAGATGCTGACAAGAACCACGGAAATCAATGTTACTTTTCTACAAAGAACCCAACAGCTCATTACTGCTCTTTTAAGCCTTATGGGAGTGGCCAATCATCTTCTGGCCTTACTCCCGAGTTGTCCTTTTTTCTTCAGCTGCCCTTGCCTTCTGGCAGCTCTTCGCATGCCTGCACTAGGAACAGGCTCCTCCTGTTCCTCTGCCTCTCTGCTGTCTGCCTCTGGAGGCTCCAGAGTCCATGCATCACTCCCAGATGGCCCTGACCCCATCTCTGCCTCCGATGCAGAGCTCTCATCCGGGCCTTCCCCTGACTCCAGGACTGGCCCGTTGTCCTCCCCAGCCTCCTCACTGTCTGACTCTGTTGCCAGGTCCATGGGCTGCTGTAGGACCACAACATTAAGAAACAGATGCCTCGTAGACCTAAACCTACTACTATTAAGAATGCTATAGTAACAGAATCTTGAAAGTCAAAATCTTGACTTCCTCCCTCTTTCGTCCATTGTATGAATTAGTGGGTGTCTGTCTGAGATGTTTTCACAACTTTCCCTCATTGTATGGACTTCTACCCACTCATTGCCTTGGTAGCAGAGCTTTCCTCTGCCCTCTACAACCCTGCCCAGTCTTAGAAACATTTGTGTAGCTAGCCACATAGGAGGACTTAATAGTTAGCTATTCTGCTTGTTATGTTCATTGGATCACCTCTTTTGACTTCCATGATAGGGATGATTCCTCTAGAATTCTTTAAAGAATTCTAGGCTCTTTAAAATGGTCAATATCAACTCCCATGGGTTGATGGAACCTTTCGTTATTGTTGATGTCATTATCTGTAGTACTATTAGTTAAAGTAATTTATTAAATTATTTTCATATAATGTTTGGGAGATCGATAAACAATCTGAAACTTCACAAAGCAGTCAATAAGATGAAAACTATGGAGCCCTGCTCTAGAGAATGGAAAACTGAGCATCTTAAGAAATTGTCCCAAGGGTGCCTTTCTAAAAGACAACTGGATGTTCTTGGTCTTTCCTTGAACACATTTCACTTCTCATCCAAAAAACTTCTTCAGTTAGAGCTTGGATGAGAAGCAAATCTGTTCAAGGAAAAGAAAATAGAAAGTCCATCTGCTTTTGGAAAAGCACCTTTGGGACAACCATGACCTGAATGATTGAGAACCTCCATAAACATCTTAAGACAGTGATGGCTAACCTTTTTGCCATCACATGCCAGGATGGGTGGGGAAGATTCCCGCATGCGCGTGCCCACACCCATAATTCTATGCATCCCACCCTGTGCATGTGCACGCAACAACCCCCCCCCCTCCTGGCACACGAGGGCCCGGTAGGCCCGTTTTTCTTTCTCACCTGGCTCCAGGTCCTCTCTATGCATCTGGGGAGGGTGAAAACACCCTTCCCCACCCCCTTGGAGGCCCTCTGTAGGCCCGAAATGGCCCATATCCCAACTTCCTGTTGGACAGGAAATGACATTTTTTGCTGTCCCCATCCACCAGAGCAGCTCTAGGAGTCTCTGGAGGCTGGGGACAGCCAAAAATGTCACTTCCTGTCCAACCGGAAGTGGGGAAACGGGCCGTTTTGAGCCTCCAGAGGACCTGGGGAAGGCTGTTTTTGCCCTCCCTAGATGCATAGAGAGAGAGGATCTGGAGCCAGGAGAGAAAGAAAAACGGGCCTTCCCCACTCCCTGCAGGCCCTCCGGAGGCAGGAAACAGCCTGTTTCCCTACTTCTGGTGAGCCTGGAAGGTCCAAAAATCAGCTGGCTGGCGTGCGCATGCGCGCTGGAGGTGAGCCAGCGTGCCCACTGATATGGCTACGCGTGCCAACTGTGGCACATGTGCCATAGGTTCGCCATCAGGGTCTTAAAACAACAAAATTTGTTTTCAAGCTAGTTCATGAACCACAACTACTAAGGAATGTTTTATTATAATCCCACTTAGCAGATAGCAGATACCATCCCATATATATGGAAGTGCAGTATAGAATCTCCTGCAGCCTAAGGACTGCCGGTATTCAGCTTGTGTGCATGGGGTATGCAGACAAACACCACTTGACAAGCTGTCCAAAGTGATTTTCCTAGACAAGAAAAAAATGCAATTAGCTAAAAGCTGCCATGTGAGACACAACAATTTAATAGAGAGGAAAAAGAAATAGAAAAATAACAGAGACAGGTGATTATTTCATTAATGTCGAATCTACAGCAGGATTGTCTCTCATGGTCAATTACTTGCGCAAGAATATTACAGTAAATAATATGCACATTGGAGTTGGGTTACCATTTCCATTCCATAACTGCCATATGGATCAGCCAGATCTTGCATTTCAAAGGGTTATTGTCCTTCACCGAATGTATCAATTCTATGTAACACCAAACTGTTTTTACAGAACCTCACCACCGAAGTGCCTGTTATATTTTAGGCACTTAAATAAAAACCACATTTTCCATTTAAACTAATCTCCATTAAAGAGCGTTGGAACAGTACAAGCTTTTGTGCTAAGTCTAATAAAGAGAAACATGTTTAGTAGTATATTAGTCTTATAACTCTGGCACTTTAATAGAATGCTGGCTAACTGCGATATCTCCTTTCCCAGTTAAAGGGCAAGCCAAAATAATTCTATTCAGATACCAGTTCAGGAATTAAATGGATGCACTGTAAATCTGCTAATGATTTTATCTATTATTTATTGGTTGGTTTACATAAAACTATAAATCAGAGGCAGTCCTCTGATCACCACTGGGACCAGAATTTCCATTGTTAAGCAAAGTTAAGGGAGTGGCACCCATTTTTATGACCCTTTTTTGCCATAGTTTTTAAGCAAATCACTGGAGTTGTTAAGTGAGTTAGGCAGTCGTTAAGCAGAACTGGTTTTCCCTCTTGACTTCGCTTGTTGGAAGCTGGGAAGGAAGATCACAAATGGCAATCACGTGACCCCAGGACGCTGCAACCATCATAAATACATGCCAGTTGCCAAGCACCTGAATTTGGATCAGGTGTCTATGGAAATGCGTAGAAGAGTTGTTAAGTGCCAAGATGCAGATCAGGATCTCAGGATGCACAGCTCCCATCTACATACCTACATCCAACTTCAGGATCCATCCATTTCCATTATGAGGTAACAAAATGCTTACCATTTCCCCCTCATTGTGGTCAAATGCAGATGCCTATTTGCATATAAAAAAAATATACCACACCAATATTAATGCTACCAAATGTAGGCCACAAAAATACCCTTTATTTTCTGGAACTTCTTGCTGCTATCTTGCTGCCTGGTTTTCTGGATTTTTGTAGTTGATATCTTATATCCAAACAGACTTATCTCACAGCTATACCATGCCAATTAACTCAAAAGTCAACTAAACTATGCTTATTCTAAATAAATTAGGAATGATCAATTTAAGACCCCAGGAGAAAATGCAGTACTACACATACATACATATCCTATTTGTGGCCTTTAGAGCTTGCTCCAACACAAAAGTTAAAAAATAGTAGCATGGCCTTTCATATTAGTATTATTTATTTACTTACTTACTTACTTACTTACTTACTTACTTACTTACTTACTTATCTGATTTCTATAGGTGTCCATTAAAACAAGTGACACTTGTTGATAATTTGGGATCGGATTTGCATGAAAAACTCTAAACTAAGCCCTAAAATACACTTTGGATTGGTGTTAAACTTATGTTAATTCACCAATAACTCTAGAAATCACATAAAATCTGGCACTGCTGATATACAAGACACAATTCCACTCCTTTCTTTCTGTGATCCCATTATAGTCCTCAGTCTCTCCCAAAGTATTAAGAACAGCTCCCCTGACCATTAACATGCTGTTCCATTCTCCTATTAACAGATTAGTTTTTGTATCTTAAGACAGTAGAAACTACCACATCCCACCTTTGTTAGATGCTATTTTTCCTGCTGTCTCTACATGAAGCAGCAAATATTTTTTATTTGCATGTCTGTGAGCAATATGTTGAATGTACATTCTAGTAAGCACAAATAACTACATCTGATGTGATCCAATCTCCCTGGAGAACCACACCTCACCTAGTTATTTCACTATTTCAGAAAGATCACCAATCTTAACTTGGTGGGACAAAATATGTTATGTTCTCTGCTTCTGTAGTCTGCAGATTTTTTATTTAAAAGGCTTCAACCATACCTGGGACTCAAATTTCTTACATCAGAAAAAGAATAAATAGGAGAAATAGAATACATACTTGTGCAGGTCTTTTATGAAAGAAGTTTAAGTCAAGGCTCCATGACTTCTTTATGACTAAGAAGCACAGTCAACCTTTTGAGTGGCATGATAGCCAGATAGAGTTGAAGAGAGTGATCCTACAAATACATAAATAATAAATAAATAAATCCTACACCCACCCCCACCCCCACACAAAAGCCATTTATAAAAAAATTAATGCTCATGTAAAATATATAAATCTTTGAAGGTAATGTTCTGTACTTGTTAAATTACCAGGTTTCAAATACTGTAAAATAGTGTAAAAACAATATTAAATGACTTTAATGTTAAATTAGATTGACAAATTAAAAAAAACCTGAAATGGACAGATTCATTTATCACTAGCTATGGTTAATGCCAAACAGCAAAACATATCTCCTTCTGTTATGTTTCATATCCATTTTATATATTGGTGAAAAATAGACAAGATGTTGGTACAACTGGCAAACTATCAGCCCTATTAGATACGCCACACTAAGAAATCAGCAGGTCAGGACTACTTCGATTATAAGAACACTAGTCACAGAATCTTGCAAATCTAATTGACTCTCCACCCGCACATCCTACTCTTCTTTGGGCTTGTTTGAAACATTTTCTCAAGCTATTTTCTTGGTCTGGGCTCAAGCACCGATTATCTAATCATTGCCTTGGTAAGTGGCTATTCCTCCTGCCCTTCAAGGCCATTCAGTATGTCCTGTATATTCAGTAGATGTAGCATTCAGCATCAGATGAATTTAGCGAGATTATTTGTAGGTGAAATGAGAAGGAAACACCTGAATTGTCCTAGAAAAGGACAACAAGTTGCCCATTTGGAAACAATACCATGTATTTAGACGATGGTAGCATAAGAAACAAAGCTGGAACATTTAAACTTCACTGGAGAAAAAACTTTCCATTCTTGGCAGATAGAAGCAATCAGAGAGCTAAGTGCAGAAAGTAACTGCCGAAGGCACCCAGATGGCAACATATAATTTACCAAGTAGCACCACATCTCATCTCTGAGATCAAGAATGAATGCAAATAGCATGTGCAGATTTTCCCTATCCTCTCCCTCCTCGCCACACGCAATCATTTCTAAATGAAATAAATGTCGCCTAAAAATAGCCACCTCATTTCCAGTTGATACACATTCTAGGAACTTTCTGAAATGGGTTTTTTTTAAAAAATGCTATTTCATGTAAGACCTCCTCCCACACGATCAAAACCAGATTTGTCATTTTGGAAGCACGTGGGCTCTTGTCATGTGGCTCTGCGTGCAGCTAGTCCTCGTCTCTTGGGCTTTTTTCCAGCCCTTCCCTTACTTTCTATATAAAATTGAGACTCAGATTGAAATATTATGCGTACAGAAAGGTTGCATAAGGCTGTATAGTTTACTCCACACATGCTGAGTTTTCTGTGGGTCTCAACCTGGATCTTAACTAACTTGACCGTATCTAAGGAACACTTTCATTTCTATTTTCTGCAGAGAGCTGGGAACTGCTGCCTTTCTTTTATATAGCACTCATTCATTCATTCTCTGATCACTCCTTGGGGTTCAAAGCAGTGGTGAAATCCAAAAATTTTTTACTACTGGTTCTGTGGGCGTTGCTTGATGGATGTGGCATGAGAAGGATGCTGCAAAATCTCCTTTCCCACCCCACTCCAGGGGAAGGATACTGCAAAATCCCCATTCCTACTCAACTTTGGGACCAGCCAGAGGTGGTATTTGCCAGTTCTCTAAACTACTCAAAATTCTGCTACCGGTTCTCCGAACTACTCAAACCTTCCACTTCCGTTTCTCCAGAACCTACTGGATTTCACCCCTGGTTCAAAGAGCTTATGATCAAGGAAGTCTTTTGGGAGGGTCATGTGTGGCCTACCTTCCTGTAGTATTTTGTTTTGTGAAAAGGTTTTGCATACCCAGAGTCTTTTGAGGCAAGCATCAGTTTCATAACAAAGTCCTGACCACTCTTTCACCTCTATATATTAACTCAATGCTTGGAGAGAAGAATGAGACCATGCAGGACCTGATATTTGATGTCAGAATGCTCAGTAGTTCATTAGGTATTTCTTCTCTGCTTTGGATGAAAAGCACACAGAGAAGAGGGAGTCAAGCTATTCTCCAAAGCATCTGAGGGCAGTACAAGAAACAATGGGTGGAAACTAATCAAGAAGAGAAGCAACCTAGAACTAAGGAGAAATTTCCGGACAGTTAGAACAATTAATCAATGGAACAACTTGCCTCCAGAAGTTGTGAATGTTTCAACACTGGAAGTTTTTAAGAAGATGTCAGATAACCATTTGTCTGAAGTGGTGTAGGGTTTCCTGCCTAGGCAGGGAGTGGACTAGAAGACCTCCAAGGTCCCTTCCAACTCTGTTATTCTACTCTATTCCATTCCTCTGCAGGTAATCTTTATCTTTCAGCCAATCATTTAATGACCATTTGAAGTTACAACGGCACTGAAACAGTGACACTTAATGACAATTGCAGCACCCCCACAGCCATGTGATCAAAATTCAGACACTTAGCTCATATTTATGACTTTTGCAAACTTCTGACAAGCAAAGTGGGGAATGGGGAAGCCAGATTCACTTAATAACTGTGATACTAACTTAAAAACTGCAGTGATTCAGTTAACAACCATGGCAAGAACTGTCATAAAATGAAGCAAAACTCACTTAACAACTATCTCACATAGCAATAGAAAGTTTGGGCTCGATTATGGTCTTACAGTCAAGGACCACTTGTATTCTGGATTTACAGTCAGCTAAACTGGGTGCAGCTCAGCACAAGCTCATTATAACCTTAGACTCCCATCTCTAAGTCTATTCTTTGATGATACCAGGAGATTGTAGTTGATTTTTATTTGCTGTTGAAGCTGTTCTGGTTGGTTGCACAGTCGGCCAGATGTTTAGAATGGATTTGGCATTTTCATCAACCAGTTGAGTCCTTCCCAAGAAGCTGTGATAGGCCTGATGTTGCTTGATGATGTTAAAGGGATCATCACAGGATGTAAGCTTTATAAAATAAAGCTGACTTTTGCAATTGACTGGGGGTGATTTTATCAGTGATGAAGGTGTTCAAGTGGTGCCCCAGAAGTTTGGGAAGTGTACCTCTCACTATCGGTACTATTTGGCTTTCTTTTGCCACAGTCGTTCTATTTCTATTTGCAGGTCTTTGCATTTTGTGATGTATATTGCCTTTTAGTTTTCTACTCCTGGCCTAAGCTGAATTAGAAACTTTTCTCCTTATCTATGTGATAGGGGCCTTAAAATAAGGTCCAAATTGCTTGTCTTGAAAGTCTTGTGAACTTTGAACGATGTACCAGGGACTGTACACCATAGCATAATAAGTGGAGAGTCAAACGAAGGCTACATTTGATTTTGTTTATTTTACATTTATTACAGTTAATTGTCATTTAATTTATATTTAATGATCATTATTCAATTGAATAATGATCCAATTCAGGGGTGAAATCCAGCAGGTTCTGACAGGTTCTGGAGAACCTGTAGCGGAAATTTTGAGCAGTTCGTAGAACTGGCAAATACCACCTCTGGCTGACCCCAGAGTGGGGTGGGAATGGAAATTTTGCAATATCCTTCCCCCAGGAGTGGGGTGGGAATGGAGATTATGCAGTATCCTTCCCCTGGAGTGGGGTGGGAATGGAGATTTTGCAGCATCCTTCCCCTGCCATGCCCACCAAGCCACATCCACCAAGCCACACCATGCCCACCAAGCCATGCCCACAGAACCGGTAGTAAAAAAAATTGGATTTCACCACTAATCCAATTGCAGATTCCGGGCATGTATTTAATGTTTCTTCCAGTTTTAAAATTTGATATGGACTTTTGGAAGTCTCTAGTTGTAAATCTCTGATTTAGGTTGTTGTACCAACTATATGTCTAATCTGGACAAAGCTGGCATGCTAGAATTATCAATATTCTGGTATCCTTAGTTTGGACCACTGCAGGTTTTTTTGGACATGGCTGTGTTTGAAATGATACAGAAATTTCAGTTCATCCAAAACAAGGCAATAAACCTGCTACCAAGAATAAGCAAATTGCTTTTTAAAAAGTGTTCATATTATACAGGGTTTTAGTCCACTTCTGGACCCATATCAAAGTACTACTATTTGAAACTGAAAACTGAAGGCACTTTGTGCTAAGCTATGCCTCCATATGGCTAATTAGGCTGAGAAATATATCAGTTTTACCATGTGGTTTAATACTGAATTTAAGTTTTGTTTTGACTGTGACTTGTTCATCAATCAAAATAAAAATACATACCCGCATAGCCAAATCTTACTGTAATATCATCATACTGGCAAAAATCTGATTGTTTATTAAGTTCGTTAAATAAATTATTGTCAATCATATTTAGGAGTGAATTTTGGCTTCGGAAATGTCCCTGAAAGAGTCCAAATCCTTTTGGTGACAACTGTATTTGTTTTTGAAAATATAGCACATGCTTAATCATCATAAACTGACATTTTTAGTTTGTATCTTTTCATATTTTAGCTATTTTTAAAAATATACTTCATTCCCTTCTCCGTTCATTCTCCTAATACAGCCTCCAACAATCTGGTATCATTCTGAAGGATTAAAGATCACATTAAAATTTTCGGAAGTTGAAATCCAGTCCGTTTAGAAACAAATCAGATTGAAGAAAGTGGGCTTAATGAAACAAATCTAAAGTGAATTGCCTCCTGGTATTTTGCTTTCTTTTATAGATATAAAAACAAATAAATGTTAGTTATGTTTAACTAATGATTCAGATACATCTCAAAACAGAAGAATTATCTACAAAAGAGGTAATAATGAAGTGCATGATTTCTCTGGAAATATCTGAAAGTTTTAGAAGCGATTTTTGAACTGGAAAATATTGAATAAAGTGGAAGGCATCCCTAGAATTCAGAATTGTGCTGTGCCAGTTCAACAACAATCTATCTATGGCATCATCTGATTTTTACAAGGCAGTTAATGTTACACTTTGTCCCAAACATTCATCGGTTGCTGTCAAACTTTAACTGTAGCAAATATTTTTTGGGGTGGGTGGGTAGGGGAAGTTAATAGTAAATGATAGAGAAGGAAAGAGAACATGAATATTGAAATATTCTTGGGGGTTTTTTTCTTCATGTGTTTATAGGCAGCTGGACAATGTTCTTTTTCTGGACACTTCAATTTACTAATCACTCTCTGTCTCACCCAATTAATCCTATGGGTTGATATGAGGATAAAATGATGGACGATTCTCATATATGCCATCTGGTCAGTAAGCAAATAAATATTATTCATTTATTCAGATAAACACTGTTAATTTTTTTAATATTAATAATAATTGTTTAGTATTTGCACTACTATTAATCGTTTCATAGTTCCCATCACCAATCTCTTTCCACTTATGACTGTATGACTATAACTTGTTGCTGGCAATCCTTATGATTTATATTGATATATTGATCATCAATTGTGTTGTAAATGTTGTACCTTGATGAACGTATCTTTTCTTTTATGTACACTGAGAGCATATGCACCAAGACAAACTCCTTGTGTGTCCAATCACACTTGGCCAATAAAAATTCTATTCTATTCTATTCTATTCTATTTATTTGTTAATTGTTTTCCCCTTTATTGTATGCTGCCTTGAGTCATTTGCTTGTGAGAGGGACAGCTATATAAATTTGACAAATAAATACAGTTTTAGCACTTTTAATAGTTCAACATGTATTAGTTCATTGTTTTGAGGCCAGTTTACACTGCCCAGAGTCAGTTGTTTGTGAGATGGGCGGCTGTATAAATTTGACAAAGAAGTAAATATATATTCATTCAAATAAATTAAGGCTGCAATTCTGTGCAGCTTTGGGAGGCATCTTACTAACTATAGGACAGGGGTCTGCAAACTTATCTCTTTTAAGACTTGTGGACTTCAAATTCCAGAGTTGAAGTCCACAAGTCTTAAAAGAGACAAGTTTGCAGACCCCTGCTATAGGATATTAGGGATGTTTTCTTCTATGGGAAGAAAGGAGACCCTGCACTTAAGCCCTATACCAGCTACCCAAAAAACTAACCCTCTGGTCCCGGTCACTGACCCAGATTGGCTCCTGCAGCATTTTCCTGGGACACATATATTCACCTTCATTTATGAAAAAGAAAATGCTGCCCTTCACTGCCTCTTTCAGGAACAGATTCGAGATCTTTAGATACAGGCAGATGCCTCCTTCCTATTTGGTCTTCAACTAGTTAAAGTGGAAGTTGTAATGTAAGGAGCCAGTCTGGGATTTTATTAAGGGCTATCCAACAGATGGATCATTCCCACTCCCTTAACCTGCAAATGGATGGATGGACCTCCTCCCACAGGTTTGTCATGGCGGCTTATAGGGTTGACCCTGCTTGGCATGGCTACTCCAGAATCTCAGTTTTTCCTCCAACAATAAGGACAGGAAGGCACCAGTGGAAGGTTCTCAACTCAATATGCTTAGTAGTAGTAATAGTAATGGAGCCTGGCTTGCCTCTGGCAGGAAGTAATTTTTTCTTGGGGGAAAGAATACTCCCATCTCTCCTAGGTGAAATGGATAGGTGATAGATAGATAGATAGATAGATAGATAGATAGATAGATAGATAGATAGATAGATAGATAGATAGATAGATAGAGTGAGTGAATGAGTGAGTGAGTGGTGGGATTCAGTCAGTTCGCACCACTTTGGGAGAACCAGTTGTTAACTTTCTTAGCAGTTTGGTGAACTGGTTGTTGGAAGAAATCATTAGGGCAGAGAACCATTTGTTAAATTATTTGAGTCCCACCACTGGATAGACAGACAGACAGATGGACGGACAGACGGACGGATGGATGGAGTAGTGAGTGAGTAGCTCGATAGTTGATAGCTAGCTAGCTAACTAGATAACGAGGGGGGGGGAGAGGGAGAGAGAGAGAGAGAGAGTGAGCATTCACAGGATGCTACCCTGACCATTTGAATTTTCCTACAGACCAGACAGAGACATCTCAAATTACAAGGAACTCACTGAGTTCACAAATGACTGCTAACAAAAAACAGTGGGTATACAGTCTATTGTTAACTAGTCTGACTGGCCATGGCCTTCCATGACCAGATCACAGCATCTGAACATGGCACTTTTGGAATTCATAATAAGTCCAACACCACCATGCTAGGTCTTCCTTCCAACCTTCACGAATGTTCCATTTATTACCTGAAATTTTTTGAAGCATTATAATGCTGATTTGCTCTACTTCGTTTATTGTTTGTCTGCCATTTTCCATGCATTATATGAGCTATAAACTCAGCTGGATAACTTTCATAGTTTATAGCTGGCCTGTTTTTATATGAGTATCAGACAGCATAGAAAAGCAGATTGTCCACAACACAGAACTCTTTGCCTTTAGAATGGGAGTGAAAGCCATATGTGAATAGAATAAAATCTGTCCCTTAAAGATCAGAAGACTGAACAGACATATATGAAGATGCTAACCAGAGTATCCCATGTGACCCAGCAAATAAAGCTGGCACCAGAAACAATCATATCTAAAGTCAACATATCATAATATTGTTCCTATGAACAATATGTCCTATGTTCTATTCAGTTAAATTCTTAAAACTACTTAAATTCAGTAGTTGGGTGTGATTTCTGTTGACAAATATTTATCCAAGGAACAGAAAATATATATGTCAGCGTTCCAGAAAACCCTCCTGCAGAAAAGACTCCGAAGCAAACATCTTTCAAAGTTCTTTTACTAGCATAGGTAAACTGGCACAGTTGGATGAAAGCCGAAACTGGGGATCTGGGTTTCTCCCTCAGTAATACAAACTCCAAAATCCCCACCCTCATGACCCCTCTGCCGATAACATGCTCCAATCTCCAACCGTCCCATCTCGAGACATCACTCGGGCCACTCCTTCTCCAGATGTGGGCTCAGCCTGACCTTGACCTAATAGCCCCTTGTACCACCACCCCCTTCTCCTACTTTCCCACATAGGAGAAAGTGTGGAAGCCTTCAGCCTATTATGGCAATAATATTCATTTGTCATTAAGTGTTCTTATTCTTATTTAAATGTATCTTAGCTGCCCACTCCAGTAGTGTGTGGATGATTTACAAAATGCAGAAGCAATTAAAATAGTTGTGCTGTGGCTTCTAAAAAATAGATTGTAGGTATAAAGTATAGATCCCGGATTTTTTAATTTTCGTTTAAACGATGGTTCAAACTTACAACAGGCTTGGGGAAAAAATGATTTACAACTTGTACTCAGACTTAAAGACAGCTACACCATTCCTAAGATCACATGATCACAGTTTGAGTGCTTGGCAACTATTTCTGATTGGTTGCAGCATTATGTGGTCAGATAATTATGATTTGCAACCTTTTTGCCAATTCCGGTAAAAATACTCATTGGGGAAGTTGGGTTTGTTTAACAACAACATGATTCTGTTTATTGACCGCTGTAAAAATAATCAACTCAAGTTATGACTACAATAACTTATGATGAAAATTCCAGCCCCAATTGTGATCATAAATTGAGGACTACTTCGATCGAAAGATTGGCAGCTCAGCGGTTTGAATCCCTAGTGCTGCCTTGTAACAGGGTGAGCTCCCGTTACTTGTCCCAGCTTCTGCCAACCTAGCAGTTTCGAAAGCACGTAAAAATGCAAGTAAAAAATATAGAGACCACCTTGGTGGGAAGGTAACAGTGTTCTGTGCGCCCTTGGCATTGAGTCATGCTGGCCACATGACCACGGAGACGTCTTCGGACAGCGCTGGCTCTTCGGCTTTGAAACAGAGATGAGCACCACCCCCTAGAGTCGGCAACGACTAGCATGTATGTGCTAGGGGAACCTTTACTTTTACCTTTACCTTTATATGGTACTTTTAAGCCTTAATCAAGGAACCACAGCAGAAATGGCTAACAGAGCCTCTGCTGAAGTAAATAGTGTTTGTGGCATCTAAAACAAATTTAGAATAAAAGTAATTTAAAGAATATTAAAACATATCTAAAATCATGCAGAATCAAATCAAATCTTGTGAGATTTCAGAAATTTCATATAGGATAAGAACAGTGGTGGGATTCAAATAAATTAACAACCAGTTCTCGTCCTAATGACCAGCTGGGTAGGCATGGCTTGGTGGTCACGTGACTGTATGGGCATGGCCAACTCAACGTTACTCACATCAATGGGCGCTTTGCCTTAGCTGTTACAATGTAATAAGGGTTAACCAAAGAGGCAGTTTCTGTAAGCAGGGCAATAAAGATTAGGCTAGAAACAACACCAGAATGCTTCCTTCCTTATAGCATTAGCCCCGTAAAGTGGAAAAAAAACAAAATAATTTTGTTCAAAATAATTCGGTTCTCCGAACTGCTTAGAAAGTTAACAAATGGTTCTCCCGAATTGGGGCAAACTGGCTGAATCCCACCACTGGATAAGAATAAGTTTGCAGAAAGAATCTGCATAGTTCCTTGTGATGTAGTCATTAAAATCACTTTGCATGTTAGCCAGAATAATGTTCTCCTGTCTTCAGTTGAAAATATAGTATCCAAAATATCAAGCATGAATCATTTTGACTTCAGTAAATGAGTCAGAGAGAATTCTAATTAACCAAGAGATCAGCCATGAATGAAAGCATCTTCACTGAACAATTCATTTCAAGACCAATTGGTTTAGGATTTAGGGATGGGGGGGACTCTTTCACACACACCCGTGGATATATCTCACATTAACAGCAGTCTTTAAGAAATTACTGATAGTAACGAGAACCAACAACATGGACACCCTCCTGTTGTTTATTTCGCACTTTCACACAGTCTTTGTACATATATAGACATTTCTTCTCTAAACAGGTTGCATTTAAATATGCAAGACAAATGCATACTGCTTTTTCTCTCAATCCATCTCCTATAACCAAAGGGGAATACAACTGCATCTGACAAATTGATCGGGAAAACAGAAGTGGCAGGAAAGATAAAACACAGAAATCCTATTAAATTTTACTTGAGATTCAGCCCAAATAGTCCAGTGGTTCCAAGCCGATGGTATTTACCCAACAGTCTGAAACTTGCAGAGTTACAGAGAGTTTCTTGGAGTCTATAAATTTTCTTCTTGTTGCTGGTCAAAACTGAGTTCAATAAAAAAACCAAACCTTTCCAAATTATAAAGTCCAATTAATAATTTTTTATTTTAGTTCTTGTATCTTTGCTACCTCATAAGAGAACAAAGGTGAAACTAAATTCCCATACAGCAATAATAGCATGCTAAAAACTCAGATTTGGAGGAAGAAGAACCCACCTTGTTAAAACAAGAAAATGTGCCTATTATTATTGTACTCACATTTGTACTCAAATCATCAGCACAAGACTTAGAAGAGAAAATTCAGTTTTACTCAGCAGCCATTAGAGAATACTGTAGTGCCCTCTTTGGTGTTACCTCAGTAGTGACAGAAACAACAAATACATTCAATTAAAAATTAAATAAGAGCTCAGAGGTCACAAGCAGAGCTGGACCCTCCTGGCAATGTGAAAGGCAAAAAGATGATGTTTTAAGCAAATGTTTCTACTGTGGTTGAGAGCAGTTAGCTACCATGAAGAAGAAATAACTTTCCTTCTTGCAGGCACTGGAGACTCTTGATAAATTAATAAAACAGTCTTAGCTTATGGCTATGATGGCAAACCTATGGAACATGTACCAGAGGTAGCACACAGAAGCCTCTCAGCTAGCATGTGCGCCGTCACTCCAGATCAGATCTCGTAGCGTTTCTTTCATGAGCTTCTGTTTCCCTGCAAATGACCGAAACAGATGCTCATGAAAGAAAAAAGCTCTTGCTGTGCTGCTGGTGTTGGGATGCCCCACCTCCCACCGGCCAGCTGGTCTTCAGGTCTCTGCTGCGCATATGCACACACATGTTCGTGCATGCATGCATTCGCTCTCATGTGCACACCTTTCAGTTTGGGCATGCGCATGCACGCAGTTTGGGCACTCTGTGTCTAAAAGGTTTGCCATCACTGGCTCATGGCAATATAATATTAGCTGGAATCATGTGCTTCCCCAAAAAAGAAAATTGGAGGAGAAATGATAATGCAGAAGGAGACAGGGAAAGGAGCATTGTAATTCACACAACCACTTCATAAAACTTGTTACAACTCTGCCAACATTCATTAATTAGCAGCTTCACTATAGAAGGCCTAAATCTTACTTTGCAGGTGGTTCCTCTGCAATTTTGAAGAGCCAAGAAGCCTTCCTTCCTTCCTCCCTCCCTCCCTCTACATATTATATTACTGTGTATATATGGCATGCAACTTTATGTTTGCAAAGCTCATATGCAAACCAGTCAGAATGACCTTGTACAGAATAAAGATGACTTAAGCTTTTTATCTCCCTCCTAAGTCATTTTAGAATTTCTTCTATCTTGAGGGACAGAATTTTAAAAAGAAAGAAGAGAATACCCACACTTGACTTTTACTGGAGTCTGGAATGAGAACTAGAATCTAAACCACATTCGTTTTGTTTTTGAAGAAGATGGAACAGTATAATAGTATTTTCTACACTATTAACAGGATTCAGCCATGTGTGCTGATAAATTTAAGAATACATCAGCAAATAAATGCAGGATATATTCAATCTCCATAGTCTTCTTATATAATCCGTGGATTATCTTGACTTTTGGCTTGAATTAATTTAGAATATCTAATGTTTTCTTTTCTTTTTCCTACAACTGTCCCAAACTGGAATTATATTTAATATTGGATGTCAATAGCGATCAAATCTAATCAACCTCAGAGTCATTTACCAGAATGTTGCTTGTTGCCTAATCTCATAAGTGAAGAAGCTTTGTTTGGTTAAATCAGCATACAAAAAGCTGTTAGTCCTTCTCTCACTGCTTAGCCTCCTTAGGTTCCAAAGCTTTAAAATCTGAAGGCATTTAATACTGTAATCTTCCTCTTGATTGCTCTCAAATAATTGCAGGTTGTTGCTTTCTTATGTGTAACAAATGATGGAATGTAGGTCGTATGTCAATCTATTTTCTCGATTAACTTGGTTCAAAATGAGTTCCTCTGTTAGAAAGTGCTAAGTGATCTGTTGATTAGCCCAAAGGCTACATCAGTCTTTGCACAAACCAGTGAAGGCCACACTATATTTCAGGAGGGAATTTCAAGATTTTTACTGAGTAAAAGCCTCTATAAGACTTTGTCTTGTTTCATTTCATTTAAAAAAAGCAAACCAACCGACCCAAGAAATGCTCCAAAAGACTCCTATTTTGGCCCTACTCACAAAACAGATATTGGCAAGTCAAGGCCACACATTTTTCACCATTGCCTTCAGTTGTGTTTAATGCAAGACAAAGATGCAAATATTATGTGATTAGAAAAGTGCTACGCAAAGTGTCTTTGTTCCAAAACAGAAAGTTGAAGCTCAAATTTGAAACAGCGCAGCTATCAGAATTAAAAATCCTTCTCACAAATTTCATAGATATAGTATATGAAATTTTTGCTGTTTACTTAGTGCTAAAAAACAAATATACTCCAGCACAGCACATGCTCAACACCATCCATGCCTTTCCTGCTATATTACGTGTCCTGCAAACAAGTCTCTGACAATACTATTGAATAGCCAGTTTGATTGGAACTAACAAGTTTCTAATCAGCCAAGTAATATAAGCATCTTCAAATATTTTAAATTATTACTTCCCATTTTATGTTACCGAACTGTTTTGTAGACTTCTCCTAATCTATTCCACTCTAGTGATAGTGTTTGTCCTGTCTGCCTGTCTGTCCGTCCATCCATCCATTTATCCATCTATCAACAGCGTCTATCCATCTACAGCAGGGCTGTCAAACTCCCAGCCCGCAGGCCAGATACGTAATGTGCTGGCCACGCCCACGCCCAGTTTAGCAAAGGGGGAGAAGTCCCGATATGTCACGTGACACCACCATGACGATGTGAGTTTGAGACCCCTGATCTACAGTATCTATCTATCTGTTTATCTGATTTGTTTGGCCTTAACTATGCTGATACTTTGGAATAGCCTTCCCCTCCCACCCCCAGGATGAGCTCTGCTCCCTCCCTCCTGTCCTTCTGCAAGACCCTGAAGACCTGGCTCTGCCAGTTGGCTTCGGGTCCCAGCCACACTGAAGATGGCTATTATTATGGTAGTAGCACACCCCATCTCTCCATCATGCATCCTGCTTCCTCCCCACCATCTTTTAATTCATATTGTGATACTTTCATTGATTTCTACTGTTTTATTGTTTTCACTACTTTTATAGTTACAATTTTATAAGTTTATGCTTTACTGTTGTAAGCTGCCCAGAATAGTGACATGAAAAGGTGTATGGCAAACAAACAAAGAAATGAATAAATATCGTCAGGATGTAACTGTGCAGCAACTTACTTCAGTTAGCATCAAGTCTTTAATTAGCGTTTCACAAAATGAATTTAGTTAAGAGATTTTCACAAAGTACGGATTAGAATTTCACAACCTTTCTCTCCCTTTTTTATACATACACATATACACAAGATGTCCGGATTGAGGGGGAAAAAATCTTGGCGCGGAATATTTTTCCAAAAAAGAAATCTTGATCAAGGGAGAGACTGCACAGTACTGGAACAAAACTTTCCATTTTAATGAAATGCATTTTTCTTCTTCAGCAGAACAGGAAAGAGTGTGTTTGACAGGATATCATTTTTCACCATCTGTATAATGAAATCTTGCAATCTGGCCCAGGTGGGTTCATCCAGATAAGAAGGAAGAAATTGGAATTTGATTTTGCGAAGTTGCTGAAAGTTGACCAGTGTGATTTTTTTCAACATTCTTCTCAAGGTGATTCCACATACAGTAGCTCAACACTCTTAACGTGCATGGCACCAGGAATGCAAGTCAGCCTTCAATCAGTTTTTCAGGGTGAGGAAACAAGCCTGAAAGGTAGGTGTGATAATGCACATAGCTCAGTGGGTAAAAAGACCCTGAACTTGTCAGCTGGAAAGCTGACAGCCTAGGTTCGAGACCTGAGTGCTGTAAGATAGGGTGAGCTCACGTTACTTGCCTCAGCTCCTGCCAACCCTTGCAGTTCAAAACCATACAAATGTGACTAATTTTACTATTCCTAGACATGTCGCCTATGGCTGCCTTTCTCTGTGCAACAAAGACATTTTATACAAAGTTAGAATGTTTAACCTGTCCTTGTCCAGAGCCATTTGAAGAATTCGTGAAGATGCTAGAGGACTGAATATGATACTTCTACTTGCAGGTTTGCTTTTTTTGGGGGGGGGGGTCATTTCCAGTGAGAGAAACCAAGAGGAAGCATGGAGATTATCAGGACAACTGGCAATTTCATGGAATAATTTTTAGGACATCTCGAGACTCATATTTAATTAGGGCATCTGTCAGAACCTTCACAAATTCCCTATCTAAAGAATAGAATAGAATAGAATAGAATTTTTATTGGCCAAATGTGATTGGACACACAAGGAATTTGTCTTGCTGCATATGCTCTCAGTGTACATAAAAGAAAAGAGGGAAAACGTTGTTTGCCAGGGAGATGCTGTTTTTGGGAGACAGAGCAGAATTGGCTGTGGAGACACAGCTGCTGGATCAATAGACTAGATTAGACTAGACTAGACTAGACTAGACTAGACTAGACTAGACTAGAACAGAACAGAACAGAACAGAACAGAACAGAACAGAATAGAATAACAGAGTAGGAAAGGACCTTGGAGGTCTTCTAGTCCAACTCTCTGCTTAGGCAGGAAACCCTAGACCACTTCAGACATATGGTCAGTGGTGGGTTGCTCCCGGTTCTCTCCGGTTCTTTAGAACCGGTAGTAAAAATGACGGGAGGCTCTGCCTACCCACCCGAACGTCATAATTGATGATCTGTGCATGGGTAGGGGCTCCCATTGCAAACCGGTAGTAAAGGTAAGTAGAACCCACCCCTGCATATGGTTATCCAATCTCTTCTTTAAAACTTCCAGTGTTGGAGCGTTTATAACTTTTGGAGGCAAGTTGTTCCGCTGATTAATTGTTCTAACTGGATGTAAAATGATGATCCTGGGCCTAGCAGGAGCCCTGCATGTCACCAACCTCCCTCAAACTCCTCTGACATGCCAGTCTGAATGTTCCCATAGGAAATGCTGCTGCATTTTTCTATTAAAAAACCCTCTTTCGTGCCAGATTACTTTGATCCGGCTTAGCCTGCTGCAGCAATAAGTTAACACCATTCGTTGAGAGAGACTTGTCCTTATCCAATAGCTAATAATCCATGTCAGCAGCATAGCAAAGAGGCTGGTTTAACCTTCCATAGTACTAAGAGGAAAGCTGATTCCTCTGAAAAATGAAAGATATCTTTGAACATGTCCTTAAAATGATAAAAGAAGCAGCTCAGATGTTGCTGCAATATACAACCAATTTTGATGCTTTGATGCCGAGCAAGAATTGTCCTAGAATGAATATTAGTGTTTCTCTATGCTAGAAAATGATCAATGTACAAGCATATACATATATGGTAACTACAAACATTATCTTAACCAAAAATAAAATTAGATAGTATGTACATGAATGGATATTTAAAATACTATGAATTTCTTACTTAGAAAATACTATTCAGTAGGAAAACTAAATAAAATACTTCTGACTTTTTGTATGGAATGCAGGTTGTCCTCAACTTATGACCCCAATTGAGACCAGAATTTCTGTTGTTAAGATAGCAATAGCAATAGCATTTATTATATCATTTTGGAGTGCTTTAAAGCCCTCTCTAAGTGGTTTACAGAATTGCCCCCAACAATCTGGATCCTAATTTTACTGACCTCGGAAGGATGGAAGGCTGAGTCAACCTTGAGCTGGTGAGAATCGAACTGCTGGCAGTTGGCAAAATTATCTTGTAATACTGCATTCTAACCAGGGGTGAAAAGTAAAAATTGTTACGATCGGTTCTATGGGCGTGGCTTAGTGGGGAGTAATGTGACTGGGTGGGCATGGCCAACTTTTTTTTTACTTTTAAAAGCATTTTTTCTTTGGCCTAAAAATGCTTTTAAAAGTAAAAAAAAAGCCTCTGATGATCCCACAGCTCAGCTGGGATCATCAGATGCTTTTAAAAGCATTTTTTACAATGTCTTCGGCCAATGAGGTTGTAGAAAAACTGCTTTTAAAAAGCTCCTCTGGTGATCTCAGCTGAGTTACCTGATCATCAGAGCCTTTTAAAAGCATTTTTTCTACAACCTCTTCGGCTGAAGAGGTTGTTAAAAAATGCTTTTAAAAGCCTCTGATGATAGCAACTGAGCCGCGCAATCATCAGAGGCTTTTTTTTTCTTTTAAAAGCATTTTTTTGGCCGAAGAAAAAATGCTTTTAAAAGTAAAAAAAAAACCTCTGATGATCGCGCAGCTCAGCTGGGCATTGGGGGGGGCAGGGATTTTTGCTACTGGCTCTCTGAACCACAAGCCGCCATCGCTAACCAGGAGCATTTCACCCCTGAGTCTAACCACTGCACTACCACAGCTTTGGTGGTGCGGTGGATGTATCTTGCTTGCTTATAATTATATTTATTTCAGTTTATCATCATGATGGTCACAGTTGGCTTTAAATGTTTATGAAAATATATATATCTAGGACCCTCAGAGGGCTAAGAAAAAGCAACTATATATCTACACAAGCAAATTCTATTTGCATTATTCCAAAAGGCAAATACTGATAGTAAGTTATTAAAATAATAAGGATTGTCTCTAGTAAATAGGGAAATTTTTAATCATAATCCAGAGAGGCTAATGCATCAACATTCTAAACTTCAGTTTTTATCTGATTTCAGACTGCATAAATGTATTAATTTCCCTTAAAATACATGGAAAACAGCCTACAGTACAGGAACGATATTGACACTACGTCAATATAGGTAGTCCTCAACTTACAACTGTTCAATTGGTGACAGTTACAACAGCACTGAAAAATGTGACTTACAAAGAATTGTTGCACTAACTTTTGCAGCATCCCCATTAATGTGTGATCAAAATTCAGATGCTTGGAAACTGGCATATATTTATAACAACTGCAATTTTGGGGGTCTTGTGATCACTGTTTGCGACCTTCCCAGGGGGCTTCCAATAAGCAAAGTCAATAGAGGAAAGCCAGATTCTTTAAACGACTGTGTGATTCACTTAACAACTTCAGTGATTCACTTAAACAACAATGCTCAATAACTGACAGGGTCAATTACTGATGATTGACGCACTACCTTCTCTGGAAGTTGGTTCCACGCTTGGTTACTTGGTTACTGACAGCTAGCTAGTTTTAATTTTGTGACTCTCCAATTAATCATAAAGCTTTTTTTCATTTTTGCTGAAGTTGCTTTTGGATCACTAGAATATAACCTCAGTGGATCTTTACTGAAAAGCAGAGAGAGGTTAAGCTTTGTTCTTTCCGCATGATGGATGCATCACCAGTTAGTAAGGGACTCTTTCCGTTCCTCCATTTCCCTGGCATCACTTTTCATAACCTGCCTTCTGTTTCTGCCTTAATTTGAAAGACAGACAGAGAAACTTCATTTCAAAAATTCTTTTGCAGCAGTCATTATATTAAAAAAAAAATTGTCCTGTGAGTGGCAGCGTAAGGACAAATGGGCATTAATGCTTTGATTAAATTCCACTGTCATTTTTTTTGCCCAGCTGTTTACAATTAACTCCCTTTTGCTTCAATTGTGCCAAGCTCTCATCTGATTGCACATTAAGCAGGATTATAACATTATATTTAGTCAGGACCCATCCCTGTGTCCTCTCAAGCAACACACTCTCACGGGTGTGAGGTGTTTAATCTTCCAGATTTATTAGAAGGATCTGCCAGTTTTAAAACCACTGGTTTGCGTCATGTCTCAAAAGCTGCTTTATAAACAGGTTGGAGTATCAGAGAGGAAGATTAAAAGATGGTGGAATCGAAACACAGAATACTAAAATGAGGGAGTGACCTTTACTTCTTTGCCTTGATCACAAATTAACCCTTACCCTAGAAGGTAATAAATAGCACTAAAACAAACGGTTTTCAGAAATGATGAAATATTTCCTCAGATTTCAGAGAAAATGCAAAGAACAAAAAACTGAAAAAAGAGGAGCTTTTAAGGAATCAATTTTACAAATTGGCGAGGAATTGTACTTTTAATATTCTAAAATGCTGAAAGCAGCATAAATTGAAATTACCTTGCCTCACCTTTGTACTGTAGCTTTTGAGACTAAAGGCAAAAGCTCTCCCTAGATATAATATATATAATATAATTTAACAACAGAGTTGGAAGGGACCTTGGAGGCCTTCTAGTCCAACCCCCTGCCCAGGCAGGAAACCCTACACCATCTCAGTCAGATGGTTATCCAACATTTTCTTAAAAATTTCCAGTGTTGGAGCATTCACAACTTCTGCAGGCAAGTCGTTCCACTTATTAATTGTTCTAACTGTCAGGAAATTTCTCCTTAGTTCTAAGTTGCTTCTTCTTTGATCAGTTTCCACCCATTGCTTCTTGTTCTACCCTCAGGTGCTTTGGAGAACAGCCCAACTCCCTCTTCTTTGTGGCAACCCCTGAGATATTGGAACACTGCTATCATGTCTCCCCTAGTCCTTCTTTTCATTAAACTAGACATACCCAGTTCCTGCAACCGTTCTTCATATGTTTTAGCCTCCAGTCCCCTAATCATCTTTGTTGCTCTTCTCTGCACTCTTTCTAGAGTCTCAACATCTTTTTTACATTGCGGCGACCAAAACTGAATGCAGTATTCCAAGTGTGGCCTTACCAAGGCATTATAAAGTGGTGTTAACACTTCATGTGTTCTTGATTCTATCCCTCTGTTTATGCAGCCCAGAACTGTGTTGGCTTTTTTAGCAGCTGCTGCACACTGCTGGCTCATATCTAAATGGTTATCCACTAGGACTCCAAGATCCCTCTCACAGGTACTACTATTGAGCAAGGTACCACATATATGGTACCTGTGCATTTTGTTTTTTTTGCCTAAATGTAGAACCTTACTTTTTTCACTGTTGAATTTCATTTTGTTAGATAGCGCCCAATGTTGGGCTTCTGTATCCCAATGTTGGGCTTCTGTATCCCAATGCTATTCTTCTAATAATACCTCTGAGGGAAATATAACAACTGTTTCTCCACCAGCTATGGCCCTTCCTAGTTCTCCTTGCCAATGGATTTTGAATCCTTTTCCTAAGAAAGTCTATATATATTTTTTTCAAGTCCTTTTCCAGAAGCTCTGTTATTTAGACTAAATAGAAGTGAGTAATTCACAGTCACCCAAATTACTCTGATTCAGCACTATCTACCAACATCACAACCGTTCTTGCATATTGTTGTGAAAATGCTAGCTCTTTGTTTTCCTGGGTTTAAATGTCCATTCAATGGATGCCCATGACTACTGCTGATTAAGTAAATTTAAACACATTAAAAGTTTGTAGAGTTTCTTAGTCATCCAGGTCATGGTTGTCCCAAAGGTGCTTTTTCAGGAGGCAACTGGACTTTCTTGTTTTTTTCTTTGAAGACGTTTCTCTTCTCATCCAAGAAGCTTCTTCAGTTCTGACAGAATAGTGAGGAATGGAAGGATTAATTTTCCTTGCAGACAGGAAAATTTTAGAGGGTGGTTGAAGCACTAAGCTTCCAAGTTCTTCAATGAGTCTAAAAGGATACAAATGACCAGCTGTCTGCAAGGAATATAAATCCTTCCATTCCTCACTATCCTGTCAGAACTAAAGAAGCTTCTTGGATGAGAAAAGAAACGTCTTCAAAGTAAAAACAAGAAAGTCCAATTGCTTCCTGAAAAAGCATCTTTGGGATAAACACATTAAAGTATTTTGGTTGGGAAGAGATTTCAGTGCCATTGTATCAAAATAGGAGCTGTCTTCAGTTTAGATACTGACTTAATTCACGTCACAAGACAATATTGATCATCTTTAAATAGTTTAGATGAAATGCCTGAATTTGTGCTACAGGAGGCTGTCTCCCGAACCGAAAAAACTCACAGGGTTAATGCTTTCCAAGAGTTCTCTTTTTGGACTGATGGAATATACGGCAGTAATTTGTGGATTCTTGGACATAAGGAACTACTAGGAAATATTGTGACTGACTTTTCAAAAGGAGTAATGAAGGAAAGACAGAGATTAATGCATCAAAAAAAATGGCAAGAGACAAAAGTATTATCCTTGAAACAAGGTTTTTTTGAAATATTAACAGACAAAAATATTAGTGTCCCGGAAAGACAATATGTGAGGAAGATCTGGAAGAAATGGGTTGATTATATGTTTTATATCTATCATAAAAGACTAGATATTTGGATCTATACTGGATTTTGACGAGGAAGGACTAAAGTTGAATAGATATTGTAATTTTCTGTATTGAAATTTTATAATGTGTTGCACTGAATTTTAAATAGAATATTCTCGAAAGATCTTATGTAAGAAAGACCTGGGGGGAAAATTATATGGTTATAGAAGCTATAAGGGAGATATTCTCTGAATTGGATTGGATTTTTATGCTTTAGCTGGTTTTAAATACTTTAGGATTAATTTGTTCTATTGATTTATATATTTTATTACTGCTAATTGTTAATTATTATTTTTTTGGAAGGATTTTGGTTATGTTAGAAGGAAGTCAGAGCTAGAGAGGGAAAATTGGTACAATAGTTTTGGGGAAAAATTTTCTTAGCATATGTTTGTTTTATTTTTAACTATACCTTGTGCTTGTTCTGGGAAGTCAGGGGGGAGGGGGGAGGGTATTAGTGAAGGGAGGGGGGTTGGGGGGAAAGGGGGGGAATTTTTTTTTTTTTTTGTAAAACTTTCTGAATTAAAAAAAAAGACAATATTGATCATGAGTGGGAAATGGAACGTGTTTGCGTTAGAAATTACAAAAAATGCAACATGTCTCTTGCTGGACACGCAGGCTCATTAAGTAGACAGAAGAAATACTAAAAGCAATTTGACTGATGTATTTAAGTAGAAAGCACTCTCTAAAGAGCAATATTTACAATTTAGTCTATTTGTTAGATCTAGTCTGTCCAATTCATAGAATAGTGTAGTTACCTGGGATTTCAATTCATTTTTCCAGCAAACCATGGAGCAGGCTATCACAATGAAATCTGACAGAGGAAGCTGTCAGTTTTCTTTTGAAAACCAATTTTTGCCTCAGAGATATGGGAGACACACACACACACACTTTCTCAGTTGTATGAAAAATAAGCCACGCATCTGAATGGAATTATCCTCTAAAATAGCCACCTTTTATTTCCCCCTGCAGTTGAGGAAGTTATTAAAGAGTGCTTTGGAAAATGCATAAAATGTAGCTGCAGGTTAAGTGCCCATTTTTCCCTCATTCAAGATAAGGCAGATTAAATGGCAATATGCGTGAATGCAGTTATAGTGCTGCTTCGTGAGCTACTCTTAAATATGATGTGATTTATTATCTCTGGGAGGATACAGAATACCTTTGCTGCAATCATTTCTGAAAACCTGTAAAAAAAAAAAGGAATGCGTGTCTCCCAGGACCTATAGATATAAAAACAGAAACTATAACTGTTTGTATCTGTCTGTCTTCCTATCATCTATCTAATTAGGCACTGGATGGTTAAAGCAAAGGCGTTCCTATCTGAAAACTATAGTTTGAAGGATGAAGAAACAAATTTAAAAATTATTGCAATAATACGGTACTGCTAATAAAATACGTTGCAAGCTAATAAAAATATGTGGATTATGAGACCTTTGCTTGAAATATCAGCAGATTATCATACCAATTCCAGAGCAGTAAGTCAAATTTAAAACCAGAGAGAGAGAGATGCTTGTTACAAGGTGGGACTAGGACCAAAGATTCCCATCCCCCAAACATACTGTATGATCTTACTTATTATGCACCCAAATTTGGTCCCTCTCAACAGCTCTTGAGTGCCTTCTCTGCCAATTTTTCCATTGTTCCATTACTCAACAGATACCATTTTCACAGGGTTAGGATTATGCATTATCCTAAACTTATATTCTGCTAGCTTTTGAGAATACAGGCAAAACTCTCCCAAAACATCTACAGATGTTGGGCATCTGTATCCCAATGCTATTCTTCTAATAATACCTCTAAGGGGAAAATAACAACTGTTGCTCCACCAGCTATGACCCTTCTTAGTTCTCCTTGCCAATGGATTTTGAACCCTCATCCTAAGAAAGGCTACGTATATTCTTTCCAAGTCCTTTTCCAGAAGATTTGTTAGTTTCCTCCCTATGTGGGTTGCCTATAGATATGAAATGCAAAATAGAATAGAATAGAATAGAATTTTTATTGGCCAAGTGTGATTGGACACACAAGGAATTTGTCTTGGTGCATATGCTCTCAGTGTACATAAAAGAAAAGATACGTTCATCAAGGTACAACACTTACAACACAATTGATGATCAATATATCAATATAAATCATAAGGATTGCCAGCAACAAGTTATAGTCATACAGTCATAAGTGGAAAGAGATTGGTGATGGGAACTATGAAACGATTAATAGTAGTGCAGATTCAGTAAATAGTCTGACAGTGTTGAGGGAATTATTTGTTTAGCAGAGTGATGGCCTTCGGGAAAAAACTGTTCTTGTGTCTAGTTGTTCTGGTGTGCAGTGCTCTATAGCGTCGTTTTGAGGGTAGGAGTTGAAACAGTTTATGTCCAGGATGCGAGGGATCTGCAAATATTTTCACGGCTCTCTTCTTGATTCGTGCAGTATACAGGTCCTCAATGGAAGGCAAGTTGGTAGCAATTATTTTTTCTGCAGTTCTAATTATCCTCTGAAGTCTGTGTTTTTCTTGTTGGGTTGCAGAACCGAACCAGACAGTTATAGAGGTGCAAATGACAGACTCAATAATTCCTCTGTAGAACTGGATCAGCAGCTCCTTGGGCAGTTTGAGCTTACTGAGTTGGCGCAGAAAGAACATTCTTTGTTGTCCTTTTTTAATGATGTTTTAGATGTTAGCTGTCCATTTGAGATCTTGCGATATGATAGAACCCAGAAATTTGAAGGTTTCTACTGTTGATACTGTGTTGTCAAGTATTGTGAGAGGTGGAAGTATGGAAGGGTTTTTCCTAAAGTCTACCACCATTTCTACGGTTTTGAGTGTGTTCAGTTCCAGATTGTTTTGGTTGCACCACAAGGCTAGTCGTTCGACCTCTCGTCTATATGCGGATTCGTCATTGTCTCGAATGAGACCAATCACTGTTGTGTCATCTGCGAACTTCAGTAGCTTAACAAATGGATCATTGGAGATGCAGTCATTGGTATACAGAGAGAAGAGAAGTGGGGAGAGCACACAGCCTTGGGGGCCCCTGTGCTAATTGTACAGGTATTTGATGTGATCTTGCTTAGCTTCACCTGCTGCTTCCTGTTTGTTAGGAAGCTTGTGATCCACTTACAAGTCTGTTCCGGTACCTGTAGCTGGTTTAGCTTAGTTAGAAGAATGTCTGGAATGATGGTATTGAATGCTGAACTAAAGTCTACGAAAAGGACCCTTGCATAGGTCTTTGGAGACTCAAGATGTTGTAGGATGTAGTGCAGAGCCATATTAACAGCATCATCTGTTGATCTATTTGCTCGGTATGCAAATTGCAAGGGGTCTAAAAGCGGATTCGTGATGGTTTTCAGGTAGGAAAGCACTAGCCTTTCAAAGGTTTTCATGACTACAGATGTTAGAGCATCTGGTCTGTAGTCATTCAGTTCCTTGATGGTGGGCTTCTTGGCACTGGGATGATGGTAGAGCGTTTGAAGCAAGAAGGAACATAGCACATCTCTAGTGATTTATTGAAAATATGGGTGAAGATGGGGCCAATTGGTCAGCACAGACTTTTAAGCAAGAAGGAGTTATCTTGTCTGGGCCTGGAGCTTTTCCTGGCTTTTGTCTGTGAAATAGGTCCTGCACTTCCTTTTCTGTGATCACTAGGGTTGTGAACCCAATGAAATGGGGTCAGTTGTAGGAGGCTTGGCTGTTGTTGCTGTGTCTGAGATGGGGTTGTGGAGATAGGTGGCTGTAGTTTCCTTTCAAACCTGCAGTAAAACTCATTCAGGTCATCTGCCAGTTGTTGATTACCTTCAGCCTGGGAAGGAGGTTTGCCATAGCGGTGATATTTTTAAGAGTTTTCCACATGTTTGCTGGTTCATTTGCTGAAAATTGATTCTTTAGCTTTTCAGAGTAGCTTCTTTTGCTGCTCTTATCTCCCTTGTTAGTGCATTTCTGGCCTGATTGTACAGCATTTTATCACCTTTTCTGTAGGCTTCCTCTTTGGAATGTCGTAGCTGCTTAAGTTTAGGTGTAAACCAAGGTTTGTTATTACTGTGTATTCGCAAGTTCCTTGTAGGTACATAGGTCTTCACAGAAGCTGACATATGATGTTACAGTATCTGTGAGTTCATCCAGGTCTGCAGAGGTATCTTTAAAATATTCCAATCAGTGCAGTCAAAACATGCCTGTAGCTTTAATTCTGATTCCTCCGTCCAGGTTTTCACTGATTTAATTATTGGTTTTATGGCTTTAAGTCTTTGCCTGTAAGCAGGTACAAGGTGAATCATGCAATGATCAGAGTGTCCTACAGCTGCACGTGGTAAAGACCGATAGGCATCTTTTAGTGTTGTGTAGCAGTGGTCTAGAGTATTCTTGCCTCTGGTGGGACAATTGACATGCTGAAAGTATTTTGGTAGTTCTTTCCTTAAGTTTGCCTTGTTTAGATCTCCCAAAACAATGGCCAGTGAATCAGGGTGTTTGGCTTCAGCCTCCATGATTTGGTCAGCTAGAGTTCGTAATGCCTCGTTTACACAGGCTTGTGGTGGGACATAAACAGCAATTAGAAGAAATGAGGAAAATTCACGAGGCGAATAGTAAGGTTTGCAGTTGATAATTAGAGTCTCTAAATTGTTGTCACAGAATTTGTAAATTATGTTAAAATCTTGACACCAGGTTGAATTAATATATAGGCATAAGCCTCCTCCTTTCTTTTACCAGATGTTTCTGGAATCCTGTCTGATCGTTCAATTTGAAATCCTGGAATGTTCAGGCTGCTATTTTCAATTGATTCATTTAACCAGGTTTCAGAGAAGCATAGGACTGCTGAATTGCGAAAATCAGAATAGTATTTGTTTAAGAGGAGTATTTCATCCATCTTATTTGCAAGTGAGCGTATATTTGTTAGGAAAATTGAAGGCAGAGGAGTTTTAGTGCGAGTTCTTAGCTTGATTAAGATCCCAGATCTTTTACCTCGTTTCCTTCGTTTCCGTCGTTTGGTTTTTTTAGTAATCCATGGCTCCGTGGGAATTGCCTCCTCCTGTGTTAGAATCTCCTCCGTGTTTGTAAAGACAGGCGGGGGTGAGATTAAAGAAAGCTGCTCCTTAAAGAAATGTTCCTTAATTTTTAGCAGATGGTCTCGTGAGTAGGAAATCCGTAGTGAGTCACAGAGAACAATTAGAAATAAAGAAACAATTAGAGAGCATTTCACCGAGGCAGCCTTCGTCGGCGCCATCTTAGGTGGTAATAGTCAATAGAAGTCCAGATGATTAGATGGAAAAATCTTTACTGCTATCTGATGGCCATTCTGGATTTTGCAACACAATTCTAACAACCCTAAGGGGCAGTCACATATTTTTTTTCCCTTCAATAGTATTTGAAGATGTGACAGAAGTCAAGGTACCATTTTTATAAACTGTGGAGTTGCTGTTTTCCCATTCAGATTGGAGAGAGAACCTGTGACAGTATCCCCATCAAGATATTACTGAATTGGGATTCTCAGCAGCTCTCCCTATTGGGTATACTGATTGGGGTGCTGGTTCCTTTAGTTGGCCTGGAATCTGGAGAGCTAGAAATTCACGATTATTGGTGAGTGATAACAGTACTTGTACAAATGGCACCCTTCCTTATGATGAGTTGGATTGTTTGGTACTTTTCTTATGATAGATAGATAGATAGATAGATAGATAGATAGATAGATAGATAGATAGATAGATAGATAGATAGATAGATAGTCTTGGCGTATTCGGGTCTTTTCCCAAGTAAGGTTGAGAGTATCTTGGTGAGAGTATCTTGGTTTCGATGAGGTCTCACTCGTCATCTTCACGCTGGTGCTTGTGGCTTAGTGCTTGTGCGATCAAAGCATGAAGCATGAAGCTGCAAGCACAAAGCTGCAAGCACCAGCCTGAAGATGATGAGTGAGACCTCGTCAAAACGTCGCCAAGATACTCTCAACCTTACTCGGGGAAAAAACCCTAATACGCCAAGACCTACATACCTATACCTGTGAAAATCTACGAAAACAGATATAGATATCATATATATATATCATATATATATCAATATCTATATAAATATAAATATCTATATCTCTATCTATCTATCTATCTATCTATTTATCTATCTATCTATCTATATCTCATACATAACAAAGAATAATGCTCTATAGTTTAGAAACAATTTTAAAGACCACTGCATCTCAAATTTACTTTTTATTTAATATCACAGTCTGGCCCCATTCTCCGTGTGTGTTGGAGAGGGAAAGACAGCACGTCCTAAACTATTTAGATATGATTGCTTTCAGTGATGTTCTGTCTGTGGCTAAAAAAAATAGCTGAACAGAAAACAGACTTATTTATCAAACATTAAAATAACAACCTGTCTTTTATATAAATTTACTTAGAAAAAAAATAAAAAATGTCTAAAGCTAGAACTGGTAAGCAAAAAGGTATCGGACAGCTTGTTCTGCAGTTCTTTCCCTAACATTTTTTAAAATAGTTTACAAATGAGAGGCCTAAATGGAGCCATATTGCAAAATCTTCCACGCAGGTTTTCTATACTGTACATTCCAGTATCCAAAGGGCCCAGAGAGCCCATATTCGATAGTCCAACTGATCTGCTTTGCTCAATATTACTTTCATGGATTGACCAGCAGTAACTCTCCAGAATTTCAAACATACTTTATTCCTAGTTCTTTCTGGAATGGAAAACTAGGCATTTTTATGGGTGAAAGTTCTCATCAAACCACTCTCAGGTAGTGATCCATCCATAATAAGGGTGAGATGGTAATTTCCTCCAACTTCAGATCACGTGGCCACCATGATGAAACAAAAGGCAAGTCCAATATTCCTTCCACCCATGGGGCTGACCTGGTGATATGCAGACACGAAGGGAGGCTTTCCTTAGTCCCCACCCTAAAAGTGGGGCCAGGAAGATGGGCCTTTTCCCTTTAAAATCAATTCTTGATGTTATATATATATATATATGTAGGTCTTGGCATATTCGGGTCTTTTCCCATGTAAGGTTGAGAGTATCTTGGCGACGTTTCGACGAGGTCCCACTCATCATCTTCAGGCTGGTGGTTTCAGCTGCGTGCTTGTGCACGGCTTTTGGCTTCGTGCTTGTGAGTGAGACCTCATCGAAACATCGCCAAGATACTCTCAACCTTACACGGGAAAAGACACGAATATGCCAAGACCTGCATACCTATACCCGTGAAAACCTACAAAAACAAATATATATTTTATTTATTTTTATTTTTATTTATTTATTTATTTATTTATTTATTTTGTCAAACACAAGTATATATAAGTATAAGCATGAAATAACCATACAAATTGGATAAAATCAAGGGGAACATTAGGACAGGAACAATGGGCACGCTGGTGCTCTTATGCATGCCCCTTACAGACCTCTTAGGAATTGGGTGAGGTCAATAATAGATAGTCTTTGGTTAAAGCTTTGGGGATTTTGGGAAGAGTACACAGAGTCAGGTAGTGCATTCCAGGCATTAACAACTCTGTTTCTGAAGTCATATTTTCTACAATCAAGATTGGAGCGGTTCACATTAAGCTTAAATCTATTGTTTGCTCGTGTAATGTTGTGACTGAAGCTGAAGTAGTCTTGGACAGGAAGGACATTGTAGCAGATGATTTTATGAGTTAAACACAGGTCATGCAGAAAGCGGTGGCGTTCTAAATTTTCTAAACCCAGGATTTCAAGTCTGGTGGCATAAGGTATTTTGTTGTGATCAGAAGAGTGGAGAACTCTTCTTGTAAAGTATTTCTGGACACGCTCAATTGTATTAATGTCCAAAATGAGGTGTGGGTTACAGTCAGGCAAGCTGTATTCGAGAATTGGTCTAGCAAATGTCTTTTACACTCTGGTTAGTAGTGTAATCTTTCTGGAGAAGAAGCTACGCAAGATTAAGTTTACAACTCTTAAAGCCTTTTGGGCGATGTAGCTGCAGTGGGCTTTGGCACTTAGATCGTTTGATATGAAAATTCCAAGGTCTTTGACGGGGTGAGGGTCATCTACAAAGTAATGTCCATCAAGCTTGTATTTAGTGTTCTGATTTTGTGTGTGTGTGTGTGTGTGTGTGTGTGTGTATTTACATATTCCTTTTACCCTTTAACATTTTTTATCATATTCATAAATATACAATTTTCACTTTAACCTACTTTCTATGTAGTCCTTATGCATTAAATTTACATCTACTTTCCAGCCAATGATACCACATATTCCAACTTTTATAATACTCTGTTTCCTCCCTGTCTTTTAGTTCCATGGTTAATTTATCCATTTCTGCACCATTGAACACCTTTTTTATTATCATTGCATTTGATGGCATGTTTTCCTGTTTCCAATTTTGGGCAAATGTAATTCTTGCTGCTGTTATAATGTGAAATATAATGTATTGAGTCTTTTTACGTATATTTCCTTTTATGATACCCAATAAGAACAACTCTGGTTTTATCTCAATTTTTTATCTCAATTAACCATTTTTTAATTTTCATCCAATAGTTCTGAGTTTTCGGACATGTCCACCACATGTGATAGAATGTCTCTTGTTGGTGATTACATTTCCAACAATTTGGCAATCTATTGTGGTACATTTTGGCTAGCCTTGCTGGGGGTAAATGCCAATGATAAAACATTTTATAGATGTTTTCCTTATCTGATGCCAACATCGTTAATTTATCATTTTTCTTCCATAATTTTTCCCAATGTTCCAAATTGATGTTATATCTGAAAATTTTGGCCCAGATTATCATCGTCTCTTTCATTGTTTTCTCCTCCATTTTAAATTTTAAAAAACAATTGTAGGTTTTGGTTATCATTTTTTCCTCTGTCCCTAATAATATTTTATCCCATTCTTGTTGCTCTCTTTGGAAGGCATAATTTTCTAAAAAAAATTTTTATACCTTGTTTGTATTTGTAGATATGGCCACCAATCTATTTCTATTCCTTGAGATTTTAAGTCTTGGTTAGATTTTAATTTTCCTTGTCCATTCAATAACTCATTATATATCACTACCTTATTCCAATCTAATACATTGGGGTAGATCATGGCTTCCATGGTTGATAACTACCTCGGGATTTTTGTATAATAATTTCTCTTTACTTTCCCCCAAACATCTAACAAGGCATCTCTTAGCTGATGCCTCTGAAAATATGTATGAAATTTATTTTTTCCCTCCCAGATGAATGCATATTATCCAAGCTGTAAATCGTGGCCTTCTATTGTTAGCATCATTTTATTTTTAAGAGTTATCCAATCCTTAAGCCATGTTACGACTGCCGCTCGATAATAAAGTTCCCAATCCAAGAGTCCAAAACCTCCTTTACTTCTACTATTGCTTAAAAGTTTAAGTTTTATTCAAGCTTTCTCCCCTAACCAAATAAATTTTAAGATTGTTTTATTTAATTCTACAAAAAAGTTTTTCCCAGGTTTTATTGGTACTGTTTGAAATAAAAGTAAGATTTTAGGTAAAATATTCATCTTTATTGTCGCAATTCTTCCAATTAGTGATAACTGTAGTTTCGCCCAGTTTTCCAAATCCTTTTGTATTTGTTGTAATAATTTTATGTAGTTGTCCTCTTTTATAGAAGAACATTTTGCTGTCAACCAAATTCTGAGATATTTCACTTTCTTTACTATTTGAATTCCCAATTTCCCTTCTAATTTCTCACATTTTGATTGTGTGTGAGATTTTTAGTTAATATCTTTGTTTTCTCTTTACTTATTTTTAATCCTGCTACTTCGCCAAAATCCTCTATTTCCTGCATTAATAGTTCCTGTTTCTAACAGTTCTTCTATAAAAAAGACAAGGTCATCTGCAAACGCCTGTGTTTTATATTCTTCTTTTTTAATTCTTAGTCCTTTTATTTCCTGTTTCTGTCTAATCTGTGTTAGCAACACTTCTAATGACAAAATAAATAATGGGGTGGGGGGATAGTGGACATCCTTGTCTAACCCCTTTGTTTATATTAACTTTCTCTGTTAGTTCCCCATTTACTATTATTTTGGCAATTTGATTGGAATATATTGCCTTAATCATCCCTACAAATTTTTCTCCAAAGTTCATACTGATTAGTTGGGTAATGAGAAACTGCCAATTTAGACGGGCCTTTTCCATTGCTGTTCCTCTTCTATGAAACAACATTCACTCTGGGATCAGGACAACACCAACACCAAATCTGTTGGTGTTTAGAGAACCATTAATTCTGGAGGCTGGCTGAGGAATTCTGGGAGTTGAAATCCACAATATTAAATTTGCCAAGTTTGGAGATCCTACTCTGGATTTGCAAAACAACCTTTTCCTACTTCCTTCTCACTTTTTAGGTCAAAGTCAAGTTCTCCCAGTCCCATTTCTTCAAGAATGCTATCTGGGAGGATGTAGGAAATTGGCATTTTCAATCACTGCCCCTATACTCTGGAAGTCCCTCTGGGCTACTATTCAGTTAAGATTTTCCTTCCAGCCCTAAGAGAATCCATATTATGAATATTGGCACATATTGATGGACTCAGTCCCAAAGTCAAACAAACCAAATATGCTTGACTTTGTTTCTTATGATGATATTGGGATTTTTTAATTATTCTTGGGGGGTGGGTGGGTTGGAGGAGTTCCTTTTATAGCCCTTTTGAATGTGAGGCTCCAAGATCCTTCTGACATGGGCAAATATAGAACATAAATCAAAGTAAATCAATCAGTTCTGTTACCATATGAGTGTATATTGCTTAGAGACAATTCATAATTGAAGCATCAAAAGCCTGAGGGTAGGATCAAGACTAGGAAGACCTGAGATTTAAATGTATTCCCCTTTGGTTGTGTCCAATGATCAGATGAGTTGCTTCATACCAACACTAGAACACGAGGTGTTAACACTAGTTACAACATGGCACAACATCTGCCTTTGGCTACAGCAGCTTAATATTGAAAATATGTGATATGTGGGTATGCAAACTGTTATATGTTTATAAACACAACAAATGCAGATGACGAAAGCATCTAAGGACATTAGCTAAATAGACAACAATAGATACACACTTAAGGTAAACTGCTCCAAACTCGATTGCAGAAAATACAACTTCAGCAACAGAGTGGTCAATGCCTGGAATGCACTACCCAACTCTGTGGTTTCTTCCCCAAACCCCAAAAATTTTAACCTTAGACTGTCTACTGACAACCTCACCCCTTTCCTAAGAGGTCTTTAAGGGGTGTGCATAAGCGCACCAGTGTGCCTATCTTCCTAATATTCCTTTTTATTTGTATCCATCTCATGAATTATGTCTATACTTATATATGTTATCTAATACATGCTTGACAAAATAAATAAATAAAATAAAATAAAATAAAATAAAATAGCCATTTTTGTAACCTGTCAAAAGAAGAACAAAAATATGGGTAGAGGTTTATTGACGTTTTAGAATATTTGTAACCTACCCATCAACAGTCATTGAAAAGCAAGCCTATTTATTAAAATAGTACTATTGAAAGCTCGGTTCTAAACTTTCCTGCTGATCTTCACTCTTCTTCTCGGGTTCATTGAACAGATGATGATGCATTTCAGATTTCTGGATATCTGGTTCAAAAATGAAGGTTATGGAAGGATCTGGTTGTTGACAGTGAAATCAAACGCTGTCTCTGTTTCTGAGTAGGGAATGTTAAATATGATCCTGTTCTCTAGCCTCAGTCCTTGTTATTTATTTCTTTTCATCCCATACTTCCACCAGGGTTTGAAGGTCCCTCGGCATCTTCAAGGCAACAGTCATGTGAAACTGTGACTCTCCCAAAATTATCCAGTCTAGTCAAATAAATACAAACCCTGTGTGACTCAGCTCTGGTTCAATTGGGACTAGAATGTGAAAGGTTGAAGACAAAGTGATCTGATGCAAATTTAGTATTCAAGATTCAGTGGCAACTCTATTTGAGCTGATTCAATATTTGATTTAAACAAAGCTTTGTTTATATGCTCTAATAGGGAAATCTCAAAATGGCCTGCAGTATTTATTTACTTAGTTAAATAAGCTATTTCAATCAGCAGACTCTAAAAGCAGCAAATGCTACTCTTGTAACAAAGATTTAAAAAATGCACAGTAACAATGCTAATAATCAACAACTTAATAATCTGTTGTAAAAAATAAGCTCCCATACAAAGAAATACTTCCAGTGGGGGGAAGCATCTCCCATACTTGTTTTTGGACACAAAGAAAGACTACAAAGAAATTGATACTATATCCTACTTCAAAGTAAATGTTAGTTACTAACTGTTTAAATCTAATGGATTTAAAAATAAGTTCTTATTAGGGATATTCAAATTTGAGAAGTTGGGAATAGAACATTCCAGAGAACTCTGAAACATTCTGTTTCTTTTTTAGGCTACCCAAACCTTCTCTGGAATCTGCAGTTCTGGACATAGTTTCGTGATTTCTGGAAGTAAATTCCCCAGACGAGAAGCAGTTTGAGGCATCCCAAAGATAGTAATGCTTGTTCCAGAATACTACAAATAGGATATTTCAAACAGCTTCTGGTTTCAGGAACTTATTTCCAGAAAGCCACCAAATCGCTTTCAGAATGACTTGGTCCAGAAAATGCATGGAATGGTCAGAAAACTCAGGAATTCTCCAGGATATTTTCAAAGCTATTCTGAAAGTGTAATTATTTAATTAGCTGGTTTGTTGGTTAGTCATTTATCATAAATAAATTAACAGGCCAAATGAGATATGATACCAAAGAGATTATCAGAGAAATATGTTAATGAAGAAGAAGTGGCATTTATCACCTTGCCTTTCCCTTTCTTAAAAATAATATTTGGACATGAGCATAAGATCAGTCCTTACCGTATTTTTTGGGGGGAATTCACGGAATTCACTAGAGAAAGCAATGTTTGGAAGAGTTAGTGGTAAAAGGAAACCAGGCCATCAAAGAACATAGGACTGGACACCGTCAAAGCTGAGACCAGCCAGAGCATAGAACTCAAAGAAGTAATGCAAGATTGGAAGATGTGGAGAGACCTGGCCGATGGAATTGCCAAGAGTCAGATGCAACTGAATGGATATCATCATCATCATCATCATCATCATCATCATCATCATCTCAATCATTGTCAAAAGACATTTACCTGACCCAGTTCTGCAGAATTTAAAAACAAGCATTGTCCCCAAAATGTGTATTGGTTTTATCAAGAATGCCTACTGGAGAGATGTATCTTATAACAGCTAAATAGAGCTCTCACTTGCATTGGCAGGACTCACCTAGAAATCTAACAGTCCGTTAGCACAAGAGAAAGCAAGATTAAGGGGTTGAGAGTTCAGAAAAGGATAGAAGCCCGAAGTGATTTTAATCTTACCACCCTGTCCCAATGAGTGTTGATGAGTGATACATTTCCTTGGTTGTTCGCAGTAATGTCCCAGCAACCGTCGCAACACTTACCTCTCCCTCAGCTTTCTCCATATTTAGAAGTGAAGTTGCAAGATTGTATATTGTTTCTAATAACCCTAGTAGCAGTAGGGAAGCCATCAAGTTTACAGCAAACCTCAAAGACCATGGAATGTTTCGAACCTCCCCCTCATCCAACTTGCTGCTTCAAAATAGGTCCTCTCTCCCCTTCAATATGCAAATCTGATTTGAAAGAGGGTGATTTGATCACAACCACAATGGTTGGGCTTTTAAAATTGATGGAGCTTTTGATCGTAACATTGCAGCCTCCATTTTGATGTTTTCTGAAATCCCAATTTTGCAGTTTTCTTTTGTAAAAAAAAAAAGTACTAGTTTATTTAGGTGATTCCAATTATCTTTCTAGATAATACCAAGAGTGTGTTACCAATACTCTGTTTCTTCCATTTCAGATGGCCCTGATTTTGTTGCTTTTTCATAATGCATTAGAGCAGTGGTCACCAACCTTTCGGATCTCAAGGACCGCAGGATTGAAAATTCATAATTTTCAATCCCACGGACCACTAATATGATCTGCCTAATGACTGACTGGGTGGACATGGCTAAGTGGTCATGTAACTGGATGGGCATGGGCAACTCGATGCCATTCATATCAAGGGGCACCTTGCCAGCCTCCATTCACCCCTCCTTTCCCAGCCACTCCTCTCCTGCTCACTCGGGCTCCTTAGGGCCCCAACAGGTAGCAGTTGTTGGAGCTAAGCAGCCACCATGAGAAAGAGTTCATAGTTTGAGGACCTCTGATTTTGTGCAATATAAAAAATGCAAATAATTTTTCTGCGGACCACCAAAATTTTCTCACGGACCACTAGTTGGTGACCGCTGCATTAGAGACCTGGTTCTTCTCTGGAGTGCTGAGCCTAAGTTTTAAGTGAGCCTGTTGTGTAGTAATTGTTGCCTGTTAGGCTTTGCTCATCTGCACAGGTTTGTGGGTTTTGTTTTTGTTTTGCTTTTAGTAATCATTATACACAGAGGTGGTATTTACCGGGGAAGATTCTGGAAAAGATAATCAAGCAATGAATCACCGAACACCTAGAAGCAAACAAAGTAATGACCAAAAGCCAACATGGGTTTGTCAAAAACAGATCATGCCAGACTAATCTTATTGCATTCTTTGACAAAGTGACAAAATTAGTAGACCAGAGGAATGCTGTCGATATAATTTACTTGGACTTCAGTAAAGCATTTGATAAAGTAGACCATAACCTACTACTAGATAAAGTAGAAAAATGTGGGTTAGACAGCACCACCACCAGATGGATTCGTAACTGGCTGACCAACCGCACTCAACGTGTAGTCCTCAACGGAACTACATCCACATGGAGGGAAGTATGCAGTGGAGTACCCCAAGGCTCTGTTTTAGGCCCAGTACTCTTCAACATCTTCATCAATGACTTGGACGAGGGATAGATGGGGAACTCATCAAATTTGCAGATGACACCAAGCTGGCAGGAATAGCCAACACTCCAGAAGATAGGCTCAAGTTACAGAAAGATCTTGACAGACTTGAACATTGGGCGCTATCTAACAAAATGAAATTCAACAGCGAAAAAAGTAAGGTTCTACATTTAGGCAAAAAAACCAAAATGCACAGGTACCATATATGTGGTACCTTGCTCAATAGTAGTACCTGTGAGAGGGATCTTGGAGTCCTAGTGGACAACCATTTAGATATGAGCCAGCAGTGTGCAGCTGCTGCTAAAAAAGCCAACACAGTTCTGGGCTGCATAAACAGAGGGATAGAATCACGTGAAGTGTTAGTGCCACTTTATAATGCCTTGGTAAGGCCACACTTGGAATACTGCATTCAGTTTTGGTCGCCACGATGTAAAAAAGATGCTGAGACTCTAGAAAGAGTGCAGAGAAAAGCAACAAAGATGATTAGGGGACTGGAGGATAAAACATATGAAGAACGGTTACAGGAACTGGGTATGTCTAGTTTAATGAAAAGAAGGACTAGGGGAGACATGATAGCAGTGTTCCAATATCTCAGGGGCTGTCACAGAGAAGTGGGAGTCGGGCTGTTCTCCAAAGCACCTGAGGGTAGAACAAGAAACAATGGGTGGAAACTGATCAAGGAAAGAAGCAACTTAGAACTAAGGAGAAATTTCCTGACAGTTAGAACAATTAATAAGTGGAACGACTTGCCTGCAGAAATTGTGAATGCTCCAACACTGGAAATTTTTAAGAAAATGTTGGATAACCATCTGTCTGAGATGATGTAGGGTTTCCTGCCTGGGCAGGGGGTTGGACTAGAAGGCCTCCAAGGTCCCTTCCAACTCTGTTGTTGTTACTTGTTACTTTCCCTATCAGTTTGGAAATGTGAGAGCGCATGTGCCCAGCCTTTCACTCATGCACCTTGCTGGCAGGCGCCTTCTGCGCGTGTGCCCAGCCTCAAAAATGTGCCTAAATATGATGGCATAGAGCCGGAGTGAGTGGGTGGGCAGGCGGGCAGGCGGGTGAAACCCACGATTTCCACTACCAGTTCACGTAAATCGGTCTGAACCAGCTGAACACCACCTGTGATTATACATATTGTATAGCTTGTTAGCTACCCAGAGTCTCATGTTGATCAGGCAGCTTAGGAATCTGTTTAAGCAATCAATCAACCAATGTATTAATTAAATTCAGTGTCAGCATAGACATTTTTTTCCTGTTCTGTAATCTAAATGGCCCCAGTAGCACAGCATATTATTGGCATCCTTAAACAGGCCCAGAGTGACAAATTAACTAGTGATAATTTCCAGAAGTAACCCGAGTTGTGACATTATTCATCTTGTCTGAAGGATTCAACAAGCATTTGCACGAAGAAAAGTTCCATTTTTGGCAGAAAATCGTGGCTCCACTTGAATTAACTTTCAGAACTTAAATTTAAGAATTTTTTTTTATTGGTCTGCAGGATGTCTCTCCAAGTCTTGCTGGAATCAATATGCTGAAAGGCTGCAGACTCAGTTGTAATAAAAGGGACATTATTTTTAATTGTTTCCTCTCAGCGTTATCACAGTGGAACACAGGAAAAGAAAGCGCTCAGAACCCCAGTCCGTCGCTTTTGGACTGCTGAATTGTTCCCAGTTGAGGCTGGTTCAGAGAGGCTGAGAAGGAGAGTTTGAAAACAGTTGGATCCCAAATCAACCAACTTTCATTTCCTAGAGGTGGTATGTTGTGAATCATGACAGAAAGCAGGGCAGATTTCAGGATATCTTAAGGTCCTGGAATTAAAATGACACATTTAGAACTTACTGCATTTTTTGGACTATAAGATGCACCTAGCTTTTGGGGAGGAAAACAAGAAAAATAATCTGCCTCTGCCTCCCAGCAATTTGCCTTCACAGCAAATAGCCTGGTCAGCTTCAGCACAGCCTGATTTAGCATGAGTAGCTGATTGGTGGTTGGATTAGCCTCCCAGAATACTGCCGAACAGCTATTCCAGGCCGTGGGGATTGCCATAGCCCATCGCTGCCGCCACCGCCAATCGTCTCCACCACCTATCGCCGCCTCCGCGTGCTCATTTTCGGCCTCCATATGTCCTGTTTTCAGCCTCTGTGTGCCCCACTTTTGGCCTCCGAGCATCTTGTTTTTGGCCCATTCCAGGTGGTGGAGATCACAGGCGCCGCCACTGCCTATCACTGCCGCCTGGAACAGGCCAAAAGTAGGATGCGCAGAGGCCAAAAATGGGACATATGGAGGCCAAAAATGGAGGATGCGTAGGCAGCAATAGGCAGCAGCAGTGTCATGTCCCACCCCTACTCTGGCAAACGAGTCAAGGAAGTCCATAACCAATTTGGCAACGAAGCCTCTGCAGCTTTCCAAGTTCCTTCAAGGTTTATCAGAGCAGGCAGGAGTCCAAGTTGTGACTTCAGCGATAGGGTCCGGTATCAGCAAACTAGATAAGACTTTGCTTGATTCAAGGTTGGAACGCCAAAAGCAGGTCCTTTATATAGGCTGTGGGGTGTGGCTCCATGACTCAGCACTTAACATAACATCAGAGTTGGAATTTATCCAGGCCTGCCCCACCCTTCCTTCTGCTGGCATCACCTCTCAGATCTCTGGAAGCGAGGGTCCACCCACCCTGAATTGTCTTCAGCTGGATCTGCTGTCAGCATCTGGGAAAGGGAGGGGTCAGAGGGAATAGGCCTGAGTAATTCCAGCACCTGGCTGGCTTCCTGCTCTGACGGCTGAGCCAAAGGAACACATGCTGTATGAGTGAGGTTTATTGGGCTACTCCTTTCACTCCTGGAATCCTCTCCGGGCCTGGGGCCAGGGCCGGGGGCTGGAGACATGACAGGCCATTCATCTTCATTATCAGACTCGGAGTCTGATAAAAGGCCCGGTTGGAGACGGGAGGGGCCCGGCTGAGGAGAGGAGGGAGGACGAGTCACAACAGGCAGTGATGGGCGGTGACAGCAATAGGCGGTGATGGCGATGGGCATCGGTAATCCGCGCAACCTGGAACAGCTGATCAGTGGTATTCCAGGAGGCAATTCCAACTGCCAATCAGCTGCTTGTATTAAATCAGGCTATGCTCAAGCTGACCTGGCTGTTTTCTGTTTGCTGCAAGGAGGCAAATTGCTGGGAGGCAGAGGCCACCCACCCACCTGCCCCCAGAGAAGGTGGATGGGGCTTTGGTAACATTTGCTCTATAAGATACAGAGACATTTCCACCCACTTTGGGGGAGGGAGTGTGTCTTATACACTGAAAAATACATCCTATCTCATTGGCCAGCATTTAGGTATTAGGATTGCCACCCAACCACTGTTGCCTTGATGAGCTAAGAACTTGATGGGTTGACCAGCATCCATAGTTCCCACCATTCTCAATCTGTGTATGCTTGTCATATTCAATTCTGGTGTTAAGGCTTATTTGCAAGTCAGAAAGTGTGCAACCAATTCATTTATTTGCTTTCTGTATCTTGCTTTACTCAATTTATCTTGCCACATGTTAAGCCCTCTTCCCCAAAGGCATGACTGAAATTAATCGTATTGACATTACACATGAATCCGCCATATCTAACCAACACACAAGCAGTCCCTCAGTGTTTCCCTTCTCTGTACCCCCAAAGGGACCTCCCCATCTCACTAATTTTATTTATTGTTTTGTTTTATATCCTGACTTTCTCTCAGGCAGGAGATAACACTTATCTTCCCAATTATTTTTCCCCATAACAAAATCATGAGATAGACAAAAGTGAGAGACTGAACCTGAAGTAATCCAGTGAATTTCCATATTTGAGGGTGGATTAGAACATAGGTCTCCCCACTCCTGTCCCAACATCTTATCCACTACATCACAATAACTGAATCCTCTCTTTTCTTTTCAAATATAGATTAAGATCTTCCCATAACAAACAAACCTTTCAATTTTACCTCCATGAAATGGATAATAGTCCAAGATGAAAATCAGAGGCACCCATAGTTACAAAACCAGCTAAATAAGGAGAGCAATAGGTACAATATGTACAATCAAAGTTGATTTGTATAGCCCATGTCCATGTCAACTGATAAATCCATAAATTAAAAGATGTAAGTTTCAGATTTTATATAAAATAGTATAAAAACCCTGCAATATTTAACATATGGCTTCCACTTCCGGGGAAGTGATCTATCTATCTATCTATATATAAATGGCTGTGTGTGTATGTTTCAGCATAACTCTGGAATGCCTTGAACAATTTCAACCAAACTTGGTACACAGATGACTTACTCTCTGGAAAAAAATACTGTGGGGGTAAGACACTCCTAATACCCCTCAGTGTATGTGTGTTCCAGCATAACTCTGGAACGCCTGGGCCGCCAAATGAAAAGGGATGAATTGTATCTATATTGTCAAATCACAGTACTTTTGACAGTGATAGTGTGCATTTTGGATTCAAGTTCTGTTAAGATACAGCCTGTTGTGCCTTAAAATGATTTCTACTGTACAGCACACTGGAGTTGCCATGGTAATGGCTTCACAGTACTCCACAACGGGACTCCCTCTGGTAAGGGGGATTTGTTCTTAAAACAAACAAACAAAAAACAAGGGTGCTCCCGCTGGTAAGGGGGATTGGTTCTTTTAAAAAAAAATACCCTAGGCCCTCAGCTTCAAGCAAAGAGGGCAAGTTGTCAGGGGAGGTGCCTGCTAATGCAGATAATCACCTCAAAGGCTAATCCCTGTAGAATTTTTCCCAGCCTGTTGGCCAGGGCAGTTAGGTCTCTAATTCTCACCACAGTGGTTGAGGCAGCTGCATACAATATAGGATTAAGATAAATAAATACGCAGGCAATGCCAGGTTATCAGCTAGTAGTGAACTAAAGATGGCGCCATCTGTGGTGGAATGAAGAGCCAGCAAGCAGACCGTAATCTGTCCTCTCCAGATAAGGAGAGTACCTGAGATTGTCCACAAATGTTCCAGACAATTATTGAGCAATGGTGGCGCAGTGGTTAGAATGCAGTATTGCAGGCTAATTTTGCTGATTGCCAACTGCTAGGAGTTCAGCAGTTCGAGTCTCACTGGCTCAAGATTGATTCAGCTTTCCATCCTTCTGAGATTAGTAAAATGAGGACCCAGATTGTTGGGGGCAATATGCTGATCTGTAAACTGTTTAGAGTGGGCTGTAAAGCACTGTGAAACGATATATAAGTCTAAATGCTATCGCTAGTGCTATTCCTTGTAAATACACAGTTGTTCCTCACAAGTACTGGGAAACAAGGGAAAACCATCCTCATTCAAACTGCAGTCTGTGCCTTTATGGATAGTGGATTCACACATGCCCCTTTCTAATCTCATTTATTTATTTATTTATTTATTTATTTATTTATTTATTTTTATTTGTTTGTTTGTTTGTTTGTTTGTTTGTCACAACAGTATATATAAGCCTAAGCATGAAAAACTATACTATATAAAGCATGTATATAATCATAAGTATATAATAACTATATGAAATTGGATACTATCAAAGGGAACATTAGGGTAGGAACAGTAGGCACGTTGGTGCTCTTATGCACGCCCCTTACAGACCTCTTAGGAATGGGGTGAGGTCAATAGTAGATAGTTTTTGGTTAAAGCTTTGGGGATTTTGGGAAGAGACCACAGAGTCAGGTAGTGCATTGCAGGCATTAACAACTCTGTTACTGAAGTCATATTTTCTGCAATCAAGATTGGAGCAGTTCACATTAAGCTTAAATCTATTGTGTGCTCGTGTATTGTTGTGATTAAAGCTGAAGTAGTCTTCAACTTTCTTTTGGAAATGCCTTGTTAATTGCTTTTCAACTATTAAAATCTTTGGAGTGAAATTTCCCAAGGAAATTTCCTACTTAGCAAAACAAGTTTTGAGGGGACCTTGGTCCACTTTCTGAACATGGTTATTTTCTTGCAGACATTGCCCAAACTAGGTAACATCATCAAAAGAATAATCAGCTTTAATGGCTGTAAATTTAACCATAAACCTCTCTTACAACAAATGGTGAGTCACAGGCAGTTTATTTTGTTCTGCCATCTGGTTACAAATCCTTTTACATCCCCAATCAGTATAATTATAGGCAGGTTTGCTGGTGGGTCCTGAAAACATAGTTCTACCCAACATTTGCTTATGCTATGCAACAACAAAATACTGTGAAATGCTTATTTTATTATAGCATAAAAAGTAATAACGATGCGGTTTGCCTCAGTCATTCCTTTTGCTGCTGAACAATCAAGAATTAGAATTAGATTCTTTCAATAGTTTACACCAGTGGTAGTCAACCAGGTCCCTACCGCCCACTAGTGGGCGTTCCAGCTTTCATGGTGGGCGGTAAAGGTTTTGTCCGATACTGAAGCACTTTCCTTTTTTTTAATTTAATTGACTTTTTAAAAAATTTTCATAGCATTATTTAAAAACATTTTCATTAGGTTTTCGTAAAATTCCCCGTGACAATTTAAATTTCTGAAAATATACTATTTGTATCGCCCGCGCATAAGTTTAGTTCACGTTACGTAAGTGAAACTAAATGGCACTATAGTGCGACCGCAAACAAAAGAGCCTCATCCCAGAATAGCTCATGCATCTCCCCCCACACCACCCAGCTGTAACAGACAAGCAAAGCTGGTAGCCGGTGCCCCCCCACAACCCAATCCACGATGCACAAGAGGCATGGGCTGACGACGATACACGGTTCATTACTGTGGAACTGGTGGGCGGTTCGAAAATTTTACTACTAACAGAGATACAAAAGTGGGCGGTAGGTATAAAAAGGTTGACTACCCCTGGTTTACACAATCCAGTTGGGGAACTGTAAGCAGTAATAGCAACTACCCATGGAAATAGACTTGAGCAATGTGGGAACTGTAGCTTTTGTAAAAGAACATATTTGTAGCTCAGAGTTGAACTCTAGTACTGATGATGTTACCTGGTTGGGTAATGAAACATCTGCAAGAAAATAAGCTCAGAGAGCATCAAGCTCCTATTAGCAGCATCAGCTAGGGCAGGGGTGTCAAACTCGTGTCGTCACAGTGGCGTCACGTGACGTATGGGGACTTTTCCCCCTTTCACTAAACCAAGTGTGGGTGTGGCCAGCACGTGACACATCTGGCCCACGGGCGGAGAGTTTGACAGCCATGAACTAGGTTATCAAGAGATTCTATTTCTGCAGGGCCAGATACAGCAATCATACAACTCTTTCAAAAAGATAGTCCATGCTTATAAAATAAGAGCATTCTCAAGTAAGTAGAAAGACCTCTAGATCAGGGTTGAAATGCTACCGGATCAGACCGGATCACACAATCTGGTAGCGATCACAGCCGGTAGTTTGGCACCCGCCTGGGCGTCATTACTTTCTGGTTTTAACATGAAGGTTTTGTGCATGTGCAGGTCTGTGTGCGCATGTGATGCACGCATGAGCAAAGCAAGCACACAGCGCATGCACTCCCCGAGCCGGGAAGGAAGGTAAGTAGATTTCACCCCTGCTCTAGATGGTGAGATATCATTTTCCCCTCTATTGACTGATCCCACATATTTTCCCAAATTACAAATTGCCCCTAAAGCATCTGTGAGTTTCTGTTACCATTAGCAAAAGGACGTTTTTTCCCCTAAAGCAGCAGTCCCCAAACTTCTTTGGCACCAGCGACTGCTTTCATGGAAGACCATTTTTCCACACGGGGGATGTTGGTGATGATTTTGCACACAACCTAGATCCCGTGCATGCTTCATCTTCACTACATAATATACACAAATATTGTCAACGCAACTAAGAAATCAACTCCACAAGAAGGCTTAAACTCCTTTTATTGAGATCAGCTATAGTCACAGAATCGTGCAAGTCTGATTGTGCTTATACTACCTAGATTAGGATGGCATCTGCCTAGGTTGCTTCTAAATATTTTCTTATTCTGGATTTTTAAAAATGTTTCAGTTCCTTTTTCTTGGCAACAGTTGTTGCATATTTCTGTCAAGGTCATCTTCTGTACTCAATACAGATATACAGAAATCAGATAGAAGTTGACTAACCGATGAATCATCCCTGTAATATCTAACCCTTTATTTATAATACAGGATATTTTCCCTTTCAACAACCTTTTCAAAGAAGTGTTTAAAATAGGTTGTATGTTAAGAATATTTGAAGCTTTCCAGACACTCAGAGAAATTCAGATGGGAATCCTCTCTCACTTAGCTTCACCTTCTCCTTCTCCTCCTTCTCCTTCTCCTTCTTCTCATCTGTTAGTATTCTCTGATTCCCAAAGTGCCGCATCTTTTTTTCCCCCTGATATTTTTCCAGGACAGTTGTTGGATTAGAGATAATCAGAGGTGGAATTCAGCTGGTAGCTCCGATGATCAGCTGGCCCAACCCACCCTCCCTCCCCCGTCCTATCCTGTCCTTTATTTTATGCTTTCTAGCTCATCTCAATCGCGTGGCACAGCTGATCCCCACCCCCCTCGCTGTTCTACTTACCGTTGCTGACTTGAAAGGTAAGCAGCTGAGATTCTAAATGCTCCATTTTCAACGTGAAGTGTGTGCTCCCCGAACTGGTTGTTAAAAAATTTGAATCCCACCACTGGAGATCATGATGTTGATATTCTTGTCTGAAGCATCATGATCTTTACCCTACATCAAATTTTCAAAACTGAACCTTTTGAAATCCAAAAATGTCATTATTTCTTGGTATCCCTACTGTATTTCAGAGATTTCCCCAGCTTGTATGTTATGCCTGGCCTGCTGTTTCTTCAGCTGGTTTTCCATGAGGCACAGAGATGTCTGTCTAATAGATTTCCTGCTTTTTCCAGGGCTAGATAGGTTGCGTCCAAACTGAGACCAAAAGCCACACCTAGTCTTTCTAAAGTCTTATGAAAGTCTTTATCTTTCAAAAACTTTTGAGTTTGGCATCGAAGTCAGGCTGGCCATGTAATGGCCATATAAATTCTTTTCGTTACCAACAACAGGAAAGGAAAAGAACAGAAAGAAATTTCATTTTACAATAATTCCAGAGCGTTAAAAGCTCCTTTGAGTCATATTTACATTTCTTTCTTTCTTTTAAATTCACAGTGTTGTTTCTGTTAAGAACAAAACGTACACCTGGATTTAAAATGCAAACTAACGGAGATGATGCACGTGCACTTTTATTAATTTATTAATAGCATTGCCCTTCTTTCAAGGCTAGAAAGACATTGCTAGTAGAAAGGCTATTATACATAACGGTTTTTAAGAATTCCCAATGACATTGTGAAGATGGGGGAGGGGAGCAGATACGCCACTGTAGCAAATTGATTAATCCTAACCAAGAACTAGAGATCAGAAATATAAAAGTAGATACATGAAACGTGTCTTTGGGAAAGAGACAGAAGTGGATAAAGACTTAGCTAAAATTAAATGAATGAGTGTTGTGATTTTCCTTGGTACAGAAGAGATGGGAGAAGTGTGTATCAAGATAATAAGGACATTAGTCAGACCCATTTTTGCTGGCATATCATCATGCAATCAAAGTGGGCAAGCAAAGCAGAGCATACAGTTTGGTCTAGTGCTTTAAGGCAGCGGTCACCAACCAATGGTCTGTGGACCACTGGTGGTCCACGAGAAAATTTTGGAGGTCCGCAGAAAAATTATTTGCATTTTTTATATTGCACTAAATCAGAGGTCCTCAAACTATGGCCCCTGGGCCGGATACATGCAATGAACGTTTGTGTTGCTGAAGAGAGTCTCCCCCTTCTGGGTCTTTTTGCAGGTCGGAGGGGGGCAGAAATTCTGACTTGGGGTCTGCTTCAGCCTCTTGGTGCGGAGCTTTGGGCGAAGGCTGGAGGGAAGCGCCACTGGTGGCGAAGAGCAGGAGTGCCTTGTTCTAATGGGACTGCATCCTGGCCTGGAACTGGCTGACCAGCTCAGCCTGCTGAGCCTTCATTCTGGCCTTGCATTCCCGCAGGTCTTCCCTCTGTTTGGAAAGCCTATGGTCCTAGTCCTCAGTGAGGTGCTTCTGCTGAGCCTCCTTCTCGGTCAGATCCAATTTGAACTGAACTCTTTTGCCAACTCTTTCTCATGGTGGCTGCTTAGCTCCAATAATTGTTTCCTGTTGGGCACTAAGGAACCCGGGCAGTGAGGCGAGGAGGGGCTGGGAGGGGAGGGGCGAGTAGAGGTGAGGCGCCTCTCAATTTGAATGACATCGAGTTTACCATGCCCACCCAATCACAGGACCACCTAGCCACGCCTACCCAGCCAGTCATTAGGCAGATCATTAGTGGTCCATGGGATTTAAAATTATGAATTTAGTGGTCCCTAAGGTCCGAAAGGTTGGGGACCCCTGCTTTAAGTCACCAGGCTAGCTACCAGGAGACTGTGACTTCTAGTCTTACCTCAGGCATGAAAGCCAGCAGGAGACTTTGGGCCAGTCATTCTTTCTCAGCCCAGCCCACCTTAAGGGTTGTTGTTGTAGGGAAAATAGGAGGAGGAAGGAGAGATTGATATGCTCACCGCCTTGAGTTATTTGTAGAAGTAATAAAGACAGCATTTAAAAAAAAAAATCAGTATTTCACACACTGTTTTTGCAAGATCATTCTGTGGTCCCATGTCCATACATGAGACAATGGGTAGTGGAGAATCTTGGAAGAGGGTTCAGAGAGGAGAAAAGCATTGATGAAAATAACGACGCAGGACAACTACAGCCACTGAAAGAATTTGGGGTACACATTTTATATCTAATGCAGTTCAGATCAGAGGTGGGTTTCAGCAAGTTCTGACCAGTTCTGGAGAACCGGTAGCGGAAAATTTGAGTAGTTCGGAGAACCGGTAGTAAAAATTCTGACTGGCCCTGCCCCCATCTATTCTTTGCCTCCCAAGTCCCAGCTGATCGGGAGGAAATGGGGATTATACAATATCCTTCCCCTGCCACACCCACCAGGCCACACCCACAGAACCGGTAGTAAAAAAAAATTGAAACCCACCACTGGTTCATATGAAAATAAGGTCCAATTAGTATATCGTATTCAAACGAAGTTTGCAAAGATACATTCCTTTCTTCACAATTGCAGCATTCCCATAGTTCTTCAATTCTTACTGTTTGAAGATGGTATAGAATCCTTTCAGATAAGGATTTTTAAAAAAATAATAATAATGAACCATTTTGCTTCTCCAAAGGAATTTTACATGGACAGCATCTTCGAATCTTCATTATTTCCTTCTCCCATTTTTTAATTTTGACAAGAAAAATTCATTAAAAAGGGAAAGAGGAAACATTTGCACAATGAATTGTTGCCATGATAGAGTGAAACCTCAAGAAACGGATATGGCATGAAACATCTTTGCACCAAAAGAACCTCTTGTTATTCTTACCAGGTTTTGAGTGAGTGAATGTTACATGGGAGGTCTGTTCATTTATTTGCTTCTTTGTCTATTGGTTTAATCTGATGTTAAACATAAAATAATAATGTCCAGATCAAATATTTATAAGAAAAAAACTTGTAACATCATGCATCATGAATCCCACCTTTACTTAGAACAAATCCCTCTCCAGTGAAGATAGAGCAGGTAGATTATCACCATTTCCCTAAAAGCCAAAATAGGAACAAAGTTGAGTAATGTCAATTTTGTGAGGCAGCCCAGACAAGAACACCCGGAAGTACTAGCTGTGCCTTCATTATAAACACACTACAACATACAATGTAAAGACTGTAGCAGCAACTGCATAGGACAAACAAGCAGAAGACTAGCAGAGTGCATCCATGAACAACAACTACCATGTTTTCCCCAAAATAAGACCCTGTCTTATATTTTTTGAACCCTGAAATAAGTGCTTGGCCTTATTGCCATGCACTCAAAAGCCCAATTGGGCTTATCATTAGGGGATGTCTTATTTTGGGGAAAACAGGGTAGCAGTCCAAACTCCTGATGAAAACTCAATTTCATAACATGTGGACAGACTCAACCATCGTTTCGAGTGGAAAATTGCGAATATCCTAGAGCAAGCTAAATCACAAAATACTAGGACATTCCTGAAAAATTGGCATTCAGACAAATCAGCCATCAATAAATACATAGAGATAAACCACATTTATACACCATTCAAAAGAGGGGGGGGGGAAACTAAGATGGAAACAAAAAAGACCAGCAGTCTTTTATACTCTCCAGCAGTCTATACCCAGGTAAACAGTCACTTAACTTACATTGATGATTCTACCTAGTTGGGTAATGAAATGTCTGCAACCAAACAACCAAGCTTAGAAAGCATCAAGGATGCCACCAAATTTGGTATGGAAAGAGAGAAGCCATTAAAAAAACCATATTTGAAAATGGGCTGGATCAGAAAAAGAGTTCCTTTGAACTCTATGGCCATGGGAGAGGTAGTTGGGCAGGAACCTGGGATATTATTATCTACGGGACCGCCTACTGCTACCGAATACCTCTCACCGACCCGTGCGCTCTCATAGAGAGGGACTCCTCAGGGTGCCGTCAGCGAGGCAATGTCGTCTGGCGACGCCCAGGGGAAGGGCCTTCTCTGTGGGGGCTCCCACCCTCTGGAATGAACTGCCCCCAGGACTTCGTCAGCTTCCGGACCTTCGGACCTTCCGCCGCGAGCTTAAAACATACTTATTTAATTGCGCAGGACTGAGCTAGATTTTAATGTATGGGTTTTAACTTGGGTTTTATTTTTTATATTTTTAATTATTAGGCTTTTGAATAAGTTTTTTAATTGTTTTTAGATTGTATTAATTTGCTTTTAAGTGCCTGTAAACCGCCCTGAGTCCTTTGGGAGATAGGGCGGTATATAAATATAAACAATACATAAATAAATAAAATAAATTATTGACTGCTTCTGCACCCTTCCTTTCACCATCCTCCCCTGTGCTTCATAGGGATACAATATGCATAAAAATATACAGACACAGCATAAAGGAAGAAC